>NC_048410.1:29625249-29628188 GCF_013103735.1 Etheostoma cragini | reverse complement strand
AAAAAGTCATAGTATAGCATGTTGAAAAAAGAAATAAAAAGTCATGGCATTTTATGTCAAAAACAGACACAGTATAGTCAGAAAAAGTCATTGTACAGTATGTCATAAAAAGTCATAGCACACTATGTTGAAAAACGTCATAAAAAGTCACAGTATAGCATGTCGATCACAGTTATAGTATTCGATGTCGAAAAAAGTCGTAGTATAGTATGTCAAAAAAAGTCATAAAAAGCCATAGTATAGTATGTCGAAAAAAGTCATACTATAAGTATGTCGAAAAAAGCCATAGTATAGTATGTCGAAAAAAGTCATAAAAAGTCATAGTATAGTATGTCAAAAAAAGTCATAAAACGTCATAGTATAGTATCTAAAAAAAAAGTCATATTATAGCATGTCGAAAAAGTCATCTTATAGATTGTCGAAAAAAGTAATATAAACTCATAGTATAGTATGTAGAAAAATTCATAGTGTAGTATGTCGAAAAAAGTCATAGTATAGCATGTTGAAAAAAGTCATAAAAAGTCATGGCATTTCATGTCAAAAAAAGACACAGTATAGTATGTCATAAAAAGTTATAGTACAGTATGTCATAACAAGTCATCGTATAGCTTGTCGAAAAAAGTCATAAAAAGTCATAGTATAGCATGTCGAAAAAAGTAATAAAAAGTCATAGTATAGTATGTCAAAAAAAGTCATAGTATAGTATGTCAAAAAAAGTCATAGTATAGCATGTTGAAAAAAGTCATTAAAAGTCATAGTATAGTATGTTGAAAAAGTCATAGTATAGTATGTCGAAAAAAGTCATAATATAGCATGTCAAAAAAAGTCATTAAAAGTCATAGTATAGTATGTCAAAAAAAGTAATAAAACGTCATAGTATAGTATCTAACAAAAAAAGTCATAGTATAGCATGTCAAAAAAAGTCATAAAAAGTCAAACTATAGTATGTCAAAAAAGTCATAGTATAGTATGTCGAAAAAAATCATTAAAAGTCATAGTATAGAATGTCGAAAAAAGTCATAGTATAGCATGTCAAAAAAAGTCATAAAAAGTCATAGTATAGTGTGTCGAAAAAAGTAATAAAACGTCATAGTAAAGTATGTAAAAAAAAGTCATAGTATAGTATGTAGAAAAAAGTCATATTATAGCATGTCGAAAAAAGTCATAAAAAGTCATAGTATAGTATGTCGAAAAAAGTCGTAATATAATATGTTGAAAAAGTCATTAAAAGTCATAGTATAGCATGTCAAAAAAAGTCATAAAAAGTCATAGTAAAGTATGTAAAAAAAAGTCATAGTATAGTATGTCGAAAAAAGTCATAATATAGCATGTCGAAAAAAGTCATTAAAAGTCATAGTATAGTATGTTGAAAAAAGTCGTAATATAATATGTTGAAAAAGTCATTAAAAGTCATAGTATAGCATGTCAAAAAAGTCATAAAAAGTCATAGTAAAGTATGTAAAAAAAAGTCATAGTATAGTTTGTCGAAAAAAGTCATAGTATAGCATGTCGAAAAAAGTCATTAAAAGTCATAGTATAGTATGTTGAAAAAGTCATAGTATAGCATGTCGAAAAAAGTAATACAAAGTCATGGCATTTTATGTCAAAAAAAGACAGTATAGTATGTCATAAAAAGTCATAGTACAGTATGTCATAAAAAGTCATTGTATAGCTTGTCAAAAAAGTAATGTAAACTCATTGTATAGTATGTCGAAAAAGTCATAGTGTAGTATGTCGAAAAAAAAGTCATAGTATAGCATGTTGAAAAAAGTCATAAAAAGTCATAGTATATATGTCAAAAAAGTCATAGTATAGCATGTCGAAAAAAGTCATAGAAAGTCATGGCATTTTATGTCAAAAAAAGACACAGTATAGTATGTCATAAAAAGTCATTGTACAGTATGTCATAAAAACTAGTCTTATAGCTTGTCGAAAAAAGTAATGTAAACTCATAGTATACTATGTCGAAAAAGTCATAGTGTAGTATGTCGAAAAAAGTCATAGTATAGCATGTTGATAAAAGTCATAAAAAGTCATAGTATAGAATGTCAAAAAAAGTCATAAAAAGTCATAGTAAAGTATGTAAAAAAAAGTCATAGTATAGTATGTCGAAAAAAGTCATAGTATAGCATGTCGAAAAAAGTAATAAAAAGTCATTTTATTTTATGTCAAAAAAAGACACAGTATAGTATGTCATAAAAAGTCATTGTACAGTATGTCAGAAAAGTCATAGTATAGTATGTCGAAAAATGTCGTAGTGTAGTATGTCGAAAAAAGTCATAGTATAGCATGTTGAAAAATGTCATAAAAAGTCATAGTATATATGTCAAAAAAGTCATAGTATAGTATGTCGAAAAATGTCATAGTATAGCATGTCGAAAAAAGTCATAAAAAGTCATAGTATAGTATCTAAAAAAAAAGTCATAGTATAGCATGTCGAAAAAAGTAATAAAAAGTAAAAAGTCATGGCATTTTATGTAAAAAAAAGACACAGTATAGTATGTCATAAAAAGTCAATGTACAGTATGTCATAAAAAGTAGTCTTATAGCTTGTCGAAAAAAGTAATTTAAACTCATAGTATACTATGTCGAAAAAGTCATAGTGTAGTATGTCGAAAAAGTCATAGTGTAGTATGTCGGAAAAAGTAATAAAAAGTCATAGTATAGCATGTCGAAAAAAGTCATAAAAAGTCATAGTATAGCATGTCGAAAAAAGTAATAAAAAGTCATAGTATAGTATGTCAAAAAAGTCATAGGATAGTATGTCGAAAAAAGTCATAGTATAGCATGTCGAAAAAAGTCATTAAAAGTCATAGTATTGTATGTCAAAAAAAGTAATAAAACGTCATAGTATAGTATCTAAAAAAAAAGTCATAGTATAGCATGTCGAAAAAAGTCATAAAAAGTCAAATTATAGTATGTCATAAAAAGTCATAGTA
>NC_048410.1:29617208-29625149 GCF_013103735.1 Etheostoma cragini | reverse complement strand
GTCATAGTATAGCATGTCAAAAAAAGTCACATAAAGTCATAGTATAGTATGTTGAAAAAGTCATAGTATAGCATGTCATAAAAAGCCATAGTATAGCATGTCAAAAAAAGACATAGTATAGTATGTATTAAAAGTCATAGTATAGTATGTCATAAAAAGTCATAGTATAGTTTTCAAAAAAAGTCAGAAAAAGTCATAGTATAGCGTGTCAAAAAAAGACAGCATAGTATGTCATACAAAGTCATAGTATAGTATGTCATAAAAAGTCATAGTATAGTATGTTGAAAAATGTCATGAAAAGTCATAGTATAGCATGTCGAATAAAGTCATAGTATAGTATGTTGAAAAAAGTCGTAGTATATTGTGTTGAAAAAAGTCGTAAAAAGTCATAGTATAGTGTGTCAAAAAATGTTGTAAAAAGTCATAGTATAGCATGTCATTAAAGTCATGTAAAGTATGTTGAAAAAAGTCGTATCATATGTTGAAAAAGTCATAAAAATTCATAGTATAGTGTGTCAAAAAAAGTTATAAAAAGTCAAAGTATAGCATGTCGAATAAAGTCATAGTATAGTATGTTGAAAAAAGTCGTAGTATAATGTGTTGAAAAAAGTTGTAAAAAGTCATAGTATAGTGTGTCAAAAAAAGTCATAAAAAGTCATGGTATAGTATGTCAAAAAAAGTCATAAAAAGTCATAGTACAGTATATCGAAAAAAGTCAGAGTGTAGCAAATCGAAAAAGTCTTAGTATAGTATGTCGAAAAAAGTCATAGTATCGAAAGTTCAAAAAAGTTATAGCATAGTATGTCAAAAAAAGTCATAGTATACCATGTCAAAAAAAGTCATAGTATAGTATGTCGAAAAATGTCATAGTATAATGTGTCGAAAAAAATCATAGTATAGCATTTTGAAAACAGTAATACAAAGTAATAGTTTTGCATGTCGAAAAAAGTCACAAAAAGTCATTGTATATTATGTAAAAAAGTCATTAAATTGTCATAGCATAGTATGTCAAAAAAAGTCATTAAAAAGTCATAGTAAAGCATGTCAAAAAAAGTCATGAAAAGTCATAGTATAGTATCTTGATTGAAGTCATAAAATGCCATAGTATAGCATGTCAAAAAAGACATAGTATAGTATGTAATTAAAAGTCATAGTATAGTATGTCATAAAAAGTCATAGTATAGTTGTCGAAAAAAGTCATAAAAAGTCATAGTATAGCGTGTCAAAAAAAGACAGCATAGTATGTCATACAAAGTCATAGTATAGTATGTCATAAAAAGTCATAGTATAGCATGTTGAAAAAAGTCTTGCAAACTCATAGCATAGTATGTCGAAAAAGTCATAGTATAGTATGTCGAAAAATGTCATGAAAAGTCATAGTATAGCATGTTGAATAAAGTCATAGTATTGTATGTTGAAAAAAGTCGTAGTATAATATGTTGAAAAAAGTCATAAAAAGTCATAGTATAGTGTGTCAAAAAAGTCATAAAAAGTCATAGAATAGAATTTCTAAAAAGTCATAGTATAGTATGTCGAAAAAAGTTATAGTATAGCATGTCAAAAAAGTCATGAAAAGTAATCGTATAGCATGTCGAAAAAAGTCATAAAAAGTCATGGTATAGTATGTCAAATAAAGTCATAAAAAGTCACAATATAGTATGTCAAAAAAAAGTCATAGTATAGTCACAGTATAGTATGTCAAATAAAGACATAGTACAGTATGTTGAAAGTCATAGCATAACATGTCAAAAAAGTCATAACATAGCATGTCGAACAAACTCAGGTTAACTCATAGTATAGCATGTCTAAAAGAATCATAGTAAAGCATGTCAAAAAAAGTTCCTAATAAAGTTATAGTATAGCATGTCGAAAAAAGTCATGAAAAAGTCATAGTGTAGCGTGTCGAAAAAAATTATAGTATACCATGTCGAAAAAGTCAGTCTAGTATATTAAAAAAAATCATAGTATAGTATGTCAAAAAAGTCATTAAAAAGTCATAGTATAGTATGCTGAAAAACGTCATAGTATAGTATGTCAAAAAAAGTAATAGTATAGTATATCATAAAAAGTTACAGTACAGTATGTCGAAAAAAGACATAGCATAATATGTCAAAAAAGTCATGAAAAGTCAGAGTATAGTATGTAGAATAAAGTCATATAAACTCACAGTATAGTATGTCAAAGAAAATCATAGTTTAGTATGTCGAAAAATGTTGTAGTATGTCCTAAAAAATCTAGTATAGTATTTCCTAAAAAGTCATATTATAGGTTGTCAAAAAAAGTCATAAAAAGTCATAGTATAGTATGTTGAAAAAACTCATAGTATAGCATGTTGAAAAAAATCATATTGTCGTATGTCAAAAAAAGTCATAAAAAGACATAGTATAGTATGTCGAAGAAAGTCATAGTATAATATGTCGAAAAAAGTCATGAAAAAATCACAGTATTCAATTAATTCAATTCAATTTTATTTATTGCATCAATTCACAACAAGAGTTATCTCGAGACACTTTACAGATAAAGTAGGTCTAGACCACACTCTATAATTTACAAGGACCCAAAAGTTATAGTAGTAGGCGAGAAAAAAACTCCTCTTTGGGAAGAAACCTGGGACAGACCCAGGCTCCTGGTAGGCGGTGTTGACGGGCCGGTTGGGGTTAGAATGAAGAGTGGCAATAACAATAACAAAACAATAGTACTTTGTATTAGTTCTTTGTAGTAGTTCATGGCATAGCAGGGCACTGTGCGGCTTTACAAGGCACACCAGGACGTAGGTGGGCACCGCAGAGCGTAGCAGGACAAGGCAGGGCACCGCAGAGCGTAGCAGGATGAACATGGCATCGCAGAACGTGTAGCGGCGACAGCTACAACCATGAATTTGGAGCCTCCCTGATCTGAGGAAAAATGCTGGGGGAAAAAGAACATAAGGACTGCGGGGAATGACTCCCCAGAGCTAGGTTACTAACATGCATTTCTGGGACCTGGATGCACGTAAATGGGAATATAGAAAGATAGAGGAGAGAGGAGCTCAGTGTATAGCATGTCGAAAAAAATCATAGTACAGCATGTGGAAAAAAGTCATAGTCTGGCAAAGTCATGGTATAGCGTGTCGAATAAAGTCATAGTATAGTATTTCAATAAAAATCATAGTATAGTATGTCGAAAAAAGTCATAAAACGTGGTAGTATAGCATGAAGAAAAATGTCGTAGTATAGTATGTCGAAAAAAGTCGAAAAAAGTCATAGTAAACTACGTCGAAAAAAGTCAAAAAAAGTCATCGTATAGCATGTCGAAAAAAGTCATAGTATAGCATGTCAAAAAAAGGCATGAAAAGTCATGGTATAGCATGTCAAAAAAGTCATAGTATAGTATGTTGAATAAAGTCATGGTATAGTATGTCAAAAAAAGTCATAGTACAGTTAGTATATAATAAAAAGTTACAGTACAGTATGTCGAAAAAAGAAATAGTGTAGTATGTCGAAGAAAGTCATAAAAAGTCATTAAAAAGTCATAGTAAACCATGTCAAATAAACTCTTGTAAGATACCTCGGACAGACCCAGGCTCCTGGTAGGCGGTGTCGGACGGGCTGGTTGGGGCTAGAATGAAGAGTGGCAATAACAGTCCCAAAAAATAGTAGTTTGTAGTAGTTCGTAGCATAGCAGGGCAACTGTGCGGCATTACAAAGCACAGCAGGACGTAGCAGGGCACCGCAGAGCGTAGCAGGACAAAGCAGGACGTAGCAGGGCACCGCAGAGCGTAGCAGGACGAAGCAGGACGTAGCAGGGCACCGCAGAGCGTAGCAGGACGAAGCAGGACGTAGCAGGGCACAGCAGAGCGTAGCAGGATGTTACAGGGCCTCGCAGAACGTGGAGCAGGACCATGGCGACAGCTGGTAACATGATTTTGGAGCCTCCCTGATCTGAGGAAACATGCTGGGGGAAAAAGAACGTAAGGACTCCGGGGAATGACTCCCCAGAGCTAGGTTACTAACATGCATTTCTGGGACCTGGATGCAGATAAATGGGAAGATAGAAAGATAGAGGAGAGAGGAGCTCAGTGTACTGTATGTTGAAAAAAATCATAGTACAGCATGTCAAAAAAAAGTCATAAAAAGTCATAGTACAGCATGTCATAAAAAGTCATAGTACAGAATGTCGAAAAAAGTCATAAAAAGTCATAGTATAGCATGTTGAAAAAAGTCATAGTATTGCATGTCAAAAAAAGTCATAGTACAGTATGTCGAAAAAAATCATAGTAGAGTATGTCAAAAAAGTCATAAAAAGTCATATTACAGAATGTCAAAAAAAGTCATTAAAAATCGTCGTATAGCATGTTGAAAAAAGTCATAGTTTACTACGTCAAAAAATGTCATAGTATAGTATGTCGAAAAAAGTCATAAAACACAATAGTGTCGGAAAAAGTTAGACAAAGGTCCAAAAACGTTACATCATGGGATATTGAAAAAGGTCATAGTATAGGATGTCGAATAAATTCATGAGAAGGTCATATTGTATATCAAAAAAGTCATAAAAAATCTATACTACAGTACATTGAAAAAGGTTATACTATAATATGTCCAAGAAAAACACAAAAACATATATCATGTCGAAAAAGTCATAAAAAGCCATAGTATAGGATGTTAACAAAAAGTTATTGTATTGGATGTTAAAAAAGAGTCATAGTATATTATCTTGAAAAAAGTCATAAAAGCCATAGCTAGTATGTTGAAAATAATCATACTATATTATGTTTAACAAGTCAGAAAAAATCATAGTATTTTATCTTGAAAAAAGTTATACTATAGTATGTCAACTAAAGTCATAAAAAGTCCTAGTAAAGTGTGTCAAAAAAAGTCGTAGTATAGTATGTTAAAAAACGTACAATATGAAGAAAAAATTCATAAAAATTCAAAGATATTAGAAAATTTCACACTGTAGTATGTTGAATAAAGTCACACGGTCATAACAAGTCATAAAAAGTTATATTATAATATATTGAAAAATGTCATAGTATAGTGTGTTGAATAAAGTCATAAAAACTTCATAATATGTCAATAATAGTCATAAAAAGTAATTGTATAGTGTCCCGGTTGGGGTCCAGCTGGCCGTGAGTTTTGGTAATCATTTTCTCTGCATCCTCTGTCGTCCTGCCCTGTTTTTTAGTTTTTTTCTCCCCCTCTCCTGTCTGAAGCCAGCTGATTGCCCACACCTGCCTCCCGTCTACAATCAGAGATCCTCTCCGCCACACCTGCTCGTCATCTCCCGCTCCCGCCTCTCACACCTGCCTGCCATCACCATCAACCTCAGTATATCTGCCCCGGCTCTTCACCTGGTTGTTGCTTCAGCTACTTGAAAGAACCGCGTTAGCATAAACTCAGCGCCAAAATTCTGAATTTCTGTCCCGTATGTTCTCCTTCCAGTTCCACTTCCCTCCGGTCAGCTGGCTTCGGACCCAGGTCCCTCTCCCTCGGCGCCCCCTCCTCATCACCACCTCCACTCCTCTTGCCTGTGTCTCCTCCTCGCCTGCCTATAAAAAAATATACAGTATGTCGAAGAAAAGTCATCAAAAGTCACAGAACATTAAGTCTAATAAAACCATAGTATGTATATATTATAGTATGTATTACCTTATCAAAGTATTATAATTTGTCACAAGAACGTCATAATTATGTTTATAAAAGTCATAGTATAGGGTGTCATGTAAAGTCAAAGAAGGCCAAAGTACTGTATTTCAAAAACTGCACCAGTATAGTTAGTCAAAAGGTCACAACATAACATAAAACCAGATGTATTTGGGATTTGAAAGGATATTTAATTTGGAATCAGGCAAAATAGAGCTTAGAAAAGGAAGACTGGGCCTATGGGTGCTGTGGAACTCAAAAATGGAAATCTAACTACTACTACTTCCTGACACAGTACACTGAAGCAGTGAAACCCTGGCCTGCAATCAATCGGGGTGGACGTCATTGGCTCTCCGATTGGTTAGTGAGGGCTGGCATGTTGCACCAATCAGCTTCCTCCTCCTCTGTAAAAATAGTCTCTAAGTGAAGACAGCATGTTTTTCTGGATAGTTTCTACTGGAATTTTACATGTCAACTTTTATTTTGACGAACGTCATTACAAATGTATTGTATGAGTCTCGTCAGATATGGATGTCAACTGCAATTTAAGGTATAGTTTGACAAATTTGGCAGCCTACATTGTCTCTTACCTGAAGATTAGACGTCCCCGGACCGGTCTTCCCCTGACACAGGATGAGAGGGATGATTAATCAGCTAAATAAAAATCAATCAATAAGTCTATCTAGTTTTGAGAACTATAAGTTACATCAGAACCTGGTTTATTATGATTATTGAAGGTAGTTTTTTCATATGTGCACAGACATTGCTTTAGTGTTCCTTTGACAAAGGAGCAGTTATATAACATGTAAAAGCAGGCAGAAGAAGAAGAAGAAAACGCAAAAAATGACAAAAGCAAAAAAATGAAGAGGGAGGTGGAATAGGTTGGATGTATGTATGTATGTATGGAAAGTAATAAATGGTGGCCATTTTAACTAATGGTGAGAAAACACAACCAAAACTGTTTAAAAGTAACACAGCTGATGACATGTTGCTGGAACTACTCAACAACTTTATTCCATTTAACCATTTACTGTGTCTGTTTCCCTGCTGGCAGTCCCAAACTCCCACTACGATCCGAGCTGAGGAGGAGAAGAAATAAAAACACACAGGGCTTTCTAGGCAGCTTTTTTTTCTCTTTCTAATCAATCAGTCTGTGATGAACGCAGCTCCAAGCCAACGGCCTCATCCTTTATTTAGCTGGTTGATTCCCAAGGAGTTCATAAATATGCATGAGTCTGCGATTAGCATAGGCACCAAGGACAGGGCCTGTACCTTGGCATTATGACGATCAATCAGAAACACTAAGGGGCTCCTCAGAGGGAAGCTGTCTGTCAGCTTGGCTTTAGGCTGAGCTGGTGCACGCACACACACATAAAAAAAAAAGGTACGCTCAAAGCATACATAACCCACAGACGCACAAACAAACACACATTAAAGTCTGCAGAAAGCATGCACACCTAAAGGCACGCACACATAAAACACACAATCTCCCAGATACACACAAACAAACAGATACAAAGCCGATGCTAATGTTTATCATTTGTCCCGTATTCTTTGCTCTCCCTTTTGTTTCCTCATTTCTTTCATTGCTTTTCAGAACTGAGTTTGTAATGAGTTTGAAAACAGGCCCATTTTATTTGCTTTTACCGAAAGGTCATCATCTGGTGGGGACAAGGAGAGGCTTCACCGTGGCACCGTAATACAGTTTTTTTTCCACTCTAACAGGGTTATTAATATATTTTCTTCTGGAGAAGCTGTAACAAGGTTACTTGGTATCCGCAGCAGATCCCATGCGTCTCCATTCGCTGCCTTCACACTGATTCCAGCACCTTCATGCATTTATTCTGCATTTGTCTTGCATTTTACTGGATCCACTGACATCCCTCCCCTTTCATCCTGACGTCCCTTTTTTGTTTTCCATGCTTTCTCCTGCTGCATCACCATTCATATACATATATATGTATACATACACATGCATACATGTACCCATACACATATCTATAGATTATGCTAAAGATAATGGGAAGATATAAGGAAATATGATCTCAATTACAGTAGGAATTTATAAACATTTTTTACAGTGTCAAGAGTTGTGTTTAATTAAAGAGAAATTCACCTTTTCTGTATGACACAAACTTATTTTCTGTATGATACATCCTTTCTCACAATGAACAGCTGGCATGAAAGTGAAGCCCACCATGTACGATACCACTACTGACGCTATCAGAACCAGTCACCTGCAAAAACCTGTGACCTCAACACCGCCAGTCAGCTCATTTACCTTTTTGTGTCTGTGTAAATCCTGCCGTTGTTTCCCCCC
>NC_048410.1:29607601-29617198 GCF_013103735.1 Etheostoma cragini | reverse complement strand
CCCCTCCTCTGCCGGCGGGGGGAAGCAAACGAGATGCTAAGTCATGCACGACGGCGGGTGCAATCCATCAGCTCCTCTCTCGTTCACTTCGGCTGGGTTTCTGCAGAATTGGAAACAAAATGAAGACATATGGGAAATCTCACCTGTGCTGCGGAACAAAAAGGACGAGTTCTGAGATTGCTGCAGTTTCTAAAAAGCTTTTGTTTTTTACTACAAGCTTCATATTGAGTTTCTTATCACTGCACATGGTACATGTTCCTGAAAAAAGCAAGGGAGCCCTATAGCAAAGATTTCTCGTGACTGAAAAGTCACAGGCTTGAAACAGTGTTGAGTTCTAGTGTCATGATATCCTGTGAAACACAAATTAATACTTTGAATTACCGTTTCGTTTATTTATTTGTGCTGGGAATACTTGCCAAACATTTCTTTATTGCTGTTCTACAAAATGACTCATTCACTTCATTTAAAAATAAGAAAAGTCCAGTCTTGCCCCTGGCTACGAACCAGTGGGTCACAAAGATTTGAAAGATGCCGTCCCAAAAGAATAAATTACAGCAAATTAGGTCAGGTGTATTATCATTTGGTGTGTTCAAAGACACCAGGCACAGAATATTCTTGGGCCTGGAGCAATGTACACTCATGCACTAACATCACTGTAGCCACTTCAGGCGTATTTGTTTCATAATGTGTGTGTGAAAGCCAGGTAAGTACTGCAGCACTGAGGTAATAAGCTCAGACTGCCTGTCGTAGGGACTGAAAATTGCATGTAGCAGTTTTCTGTGTCATGCATGTGTGTGTGTGTGAGGGGGGGGTGAGGTGATGGGGAAAGTGGGAGTTTCCCACAACAAGACGGGTGGGGAAGCGAAAAGTGCGCCTAATTATGTTTTTCACTGTATGTCAAAATCCACGCCTCTATTTTGCAGTGAAAATTGTCCGCCTCTTAAATGTCGTACAGTCATCTGAATGACACATGTTTTTCATGTGTAAAATTGTTTCGTTTATTTTCTTAATTCTATACTTTTTTCTTGGATATAGTATAAGATTCCTGGAGAAGTGATGCTGGAAGTTGTACAAGCAAGAAGCAACCCTTAAATTTACCAATTGAACAAAGTGGCCAAACAGTGGAATTGCAAAAAGAAAAGATTAATTTTGTGATTTTATTAATCAAGATCACTCAATATCAAGATCAATTTTAATTGGAGAATTAATTATTTCAACCCAGCCTTAATATGTCAATGGAAGACACTTCTTCTACATACATCACGTGAACCAAATGGAATGGCTTTTACAAGAAGTTTCTTGGAAAAGTGGCAGCATAAATGCATTGTTAGGGTGACAAAATGAAACAGTACACAGAAGCTAATTTGATTGGGCTATGAAGAAGGTAGAAGTAAAACAATATAAGAGTTCATTCCAAGCTTGAAGGGGTTCATTCTAAGCAGCTCTCTGAACTTTACTGAAGGACGAGGGACATAATTGGACGTAATGAAGTTAAAGTGGAGAGCCAGAATCTTTGAGTCAATTTGCTGACTAGCCTTTAAAACTCTCCAGAGGTCATAAAAAAGATGGGGGAGGTGAGGACAGCAAGAGGGCGTGTGCTGGGTGTGGGTGTGGGTCTGGGTGTGTGTGTGTGTGTGTGTGTGTGTGTGTGTGTGTGTGTGGGGGGAGGGCGACAGGCTTGGGACTGGCTAATTGCAGGAGGAGAGAGAATAAAATGAGGATGAGAACAGCAAAAAGAGTTTAAGGATTTTAGTGAAGCCACGCTGTCACTTCTGCTGCAGAATAGTCGTTTTAGTTTCTCCAACCTTAGTTTTCTCTTTCCTTTAAACATTTTGACCAGCGAGGTAACTCTTGTGAAATTGTTGTAACAGTACCTTGTTAAAATATCTATATTTTTCTACCTCAGTTTAAAGTGCCTTCTGAACATTCAATGCAATTTCACAAATGGGTTTGGATGAATTCATACCATATGCACAACAACATCGTGTGACATCCTGTGAGATCACAGCGATCACCAGCCGGTGACATGACGACCGGTCACATGACAGTTAAGCCTAGCGACCTTTACGGTTCAATTTTGCCGAGGAAAGGTGCAGAGTTCGTTGGGGGGATTGTCCTTTCAGCGGCTGTTGCAGTTGAGTTTTGCCGACAATGGGTAACGACAGTTATGTTTAGGCACCAAAACAACTAGTTAAGATTAGAAAGACACCAATCCCGTACTCCTCCAGGTAGGGAAACAAGTTTCCTGGGTGAAAGTCTTGTCTTTTCCTTTCGGGACATCAACCTCTGCTCCCACGCTTGAACGCTGTGTTTTATGACCTACCCATCCCCCCTAACCTCCTCCCTAGTCTGGAGCACCCTTCTTATACAGCTGCAGTTGATGTGGTGCATCCAGTAATGAACACATAACATACAGTCAAATGCTGTGGTATTACTTTTTGTAGCTATATGTATGGATGGTTTATTCCTTCCAGCCTGAAACATTTCTAATTAAATATTTTCTATTTTAATGTCACTTTTTTTTCAAATCAGTTGTATTTAATTTCATTTACAGTATCAAATCATAAGTTATTGAGACAATTTACAGATCGTGTAGGTCCAGACCTATTCTATAAGTTATAAAGTCCCAACAGTTCTAGTAATTACCCCAAGAGCAAGCATAATGCGAGAGCTAGGGAGAAACCCGGGACAGACCCAGGCTCTTGGTAGGCAGTGTCTGATGGGGCCGGTTGGGGGGGTGATGAATAGTTGCAATACTAACAAAGAAAATAGAGCAGCGACTATATATACAATAAATAAAAGTAAGTAATGTCATAGTAGGGCGTTGCAGGGCGTTACAGTACGTAGCGTGGCACAGCAGTATGCTGCAGGGCACCGCAGGGCATAGCCGGGGGTGCAGCAGGACCACGGGGACAGTTGCAACCAAGATCTTGTTGCCATCCTAATGCTAATCCCAATCCTAATCCCAAGGAAACATGCTGGGGGAAAGAAAACATAAGGACTCCTGGGAGTAAACTTGCCAGAACTGAGTTAGTAAGGGGCCTTTCTGGGACGGGGTGCACACACATGGAAAGAGAGGACAGTGTGTCAAAGGAAGTCCCCCGGCAGTCTAAAACTAGAGCAGCAAAACTAAGAGAGACAGGGTAAAGAGGAGTCTGCTTGGGCTAGAATTCTCCCCAGCCGGATCGGGCTGTACTGGCCTGCCTCCCTCTACTTTTATTTTATTGATTATATGGTAAATTAATATGACGGCTATGAAGAGAAGCAGGTGGGCCGGGCTAGGACGCAGCAACACCTCACTCCCTTTTTAGAAGCTTTGTAAAAGGTTTCCAGATTAATCTTGAATGGGGTGTTTTAATTCTGCTTCTAGCCGTCCAATGAGTGTGTTTGAAGACGAGTGTGACGGTACAGGGACCCAAACGCAGAGACAGGCAGGCAGGAGAGAGACAAAAACAGGGAAATACCAAAAGAGATCCAAATATGCAAAAACAAAGTCCAAAATCCAAAACCAGGGAACACAGACAGTGAGAAGACGGCTCGTGGGGCCGATCCAACGTTGACCACACCGACAGGAACTCCCAAAAGGATCTGAGAGAGACAAGGGCACACCCTGAGGGTAAATACAGGAGGTAACAAGCGAACCATGAACAGGTGATACAACAGGGGAATCACATCAGGGCGGGGAAGGCAATCCCAAAGGCGGTATACACAAGTGTTACGCCCTAGTTTAGGGGTGCCTAGGACGCAACATCAACAAGAAGAAATGGCCTTATCTTCCCTGTCCCCCAAGCAGCCACAAAGCTTCTTCCTTTGTCACAATGTACATTATTGGACATTAAACATTCCATGTCGATTGTGATCACATAAATATATAGAACTAAATAAAGCTTCAGGTTGTCATACTGCGAAAAAAACAAACTAAACAATAAAAACAATACTATCTAGAAAGTAAGAACTTAACCTAACGAACAGACATGTGGTCAAAAGAACAACAAAGACTTACCTCCCTAAACTAAGAAAACAAGAGAAAACCCGAACACTTTTGGAGGTCCACCCTACACCGTGTGGCTGGCTGGCTGGTTGGCTGGTTGGCTGGCTGGTTGGCTGGTTGGTTGGTTGGTTGGTTGGCTGGTTGGCTGGTTGGCTGGCTGGTTGGTTGGCTGGTTGGCTGGTTGGCTGGCTGGTAGGTTGGCTGGTTGGTTGGCTGGTTGGTTGGCTGGTTGGTTGGCTGGTTGGTAGGTTGGCTGGTTGGTTGGCTGGTTGGTTGGCTGGTTGGCTGGTTGGTTGGCTCGTTGGTTGATTGGTTGGCTGGTTGGCCGGTTGGTCGGTTGGTCGGTTGGTTGGGAGGCGATGAGGATGAGGAATGCCTGCTGGCCTCTTCCCCACTGACCTCCGCCATCTTGCTTCCTTAAATTTCCCGTTCTCAACAGCTGCAGCCAATCATGGGTTGGGCGTGGGCAGCCTCCACCAATCATCCGCCAGCACCGGCACAGCGCTATTTGCTCACAAGAAAAGAAAACACGGGACATACGCACGGCATAACAAACAAATACGACAGCAGTCGTAACACAAGGCAGGTAGTAAAACCAGACAGGACTGGACAGAGGAACAGACTGTCAAAATAAAACAGGAAACAACACCGATGCAAGACAGGAAGTAGCACCAGGTGACAAGCGAGGAAACTGAGAATATAACAGGAAACAGTACAACTACATAAAAATAACAAATAACAGAACCTCCAACCCAACAGAAACCACAACAAGACCGGTGATTAACTTGCAGAACAGTGTCTGATGTTTGGACTCTGATTGCGCTGGGTATGAAAGAACACAATGGTGTTCTGTTCAGCTGCAGACCTTTCTCTCCCTCCAGGAGGCCAATTAATTAAAACTGAAAGATAGTCGAAATGGATGCCAGGAAATTACCTTTCACAATATAGAATGTGCAAAGTGTTTTGCAGATAATGCCGCGCTAACGTCTAGTCCGGTGTATTGAACAGAAACAAAAGGAAAGAACAAAATAATGTGGCTATTAGAAGTCATATCCAGTAAATAGGTGTGTAACATGACCACAAAAGAAATTCCAAATTTTGGAGATCTATTAAAGTCAAGAAAAAATGACATCTCAGTTTTTAAGACATTATTCTCTTGACATCCCATAAATAGCGTGTATTCCACTCTGTTATATTGTCTCTATTTTTAGGGACTTTGAAAATCATTTAAATGACCATTTCTGTGTGCAAAATGTAATATACTGTCGTTTTTTCTCTCACTATTTCCACAACAAAATCCTACAAAATAGATCGTCAACATCATATTTTGTCTATTAGTTATAGCTATCTACACAGCCTAAGACAATTACATCTGGCGAATCCTTTCTTAAGATACCACAACTGAAGAGCAGAGACGCCGGTCAGTTAACAGGCAGAGGATAAATGGAGCTATTCAGCTCAGTCACTCATGAATGTGAGGAGAGCCAGCAGGCGAATCTGCAAACAGATAATTAAACGTGATCTTTCTCCACTCTCCGCCTGATTGTTCACTGCCCTCCTCCACGCCTGCTTCCATGCTCAGGGGTCACAGGTTCACTGCTCTCTGCAGGCACTTTTCTGAAGATTCTTTCTCCGTTCTCTCCTCTGTGAGCCTGCGTCATTTTAAAACTTCCCTCTCTCTCACACACACCTGGTTGACCGTGCGCCCCATTTACTAAGGCAGTCCTCAGGCGTGGGATAGATGCCAACCTGCAGCCCTTTGCTGCATGTCACCCCCCTTCTTTGTCTTCAGCTTTCCTATCCATTGAAGATAATAATTGAAAAAACGAGACTCTAGTACTAGAGTAGAAAGTAGTTAGCTGTGTCATAAAATTAAAAAAAATCTGTTAATTTCAGTCAACAGTAACTTCAATCCAACAAGTGGAGTAAATAAAATTAGATGGCACAAAACAGCTGATATGATGTCCTTTTCCTTGTTGGACTCAAAGGTCAGCAAAATCAACATGGTTTTCCAATGAATCATGTCAAAATTCATAAATACTGACACAAAAAGCACAGCCGAACATGTCTTAGACTCTACGATTGAGTCCCCTGATGACAAACAGCTTCATTGGAATCAACTGATTTTAGTTTGACATTTTGTAGGTCAACCTGAGACTGAGAAACCCTGCATGAGTCATACGAGGTAAGGAAGTAAAGGTGCTGGTGTGCTAGTCTGGCTAGGATAAAGTCTGACATTGTGTCAAAATCTCATCATTACAGGAAACAACGTCAAACTTCAAGCTAGCAAGCTTGAAGTTTGACTTTGAAAAGGGGCACATTTTGAAGAAAATCTGGATGGTGTAATTAGGGCAGGTCTGCTTGGTTCTTTTGGGGAATGAATGTGAAGTGTTACAAATAATATGTTTACAACATTTTGTCTCTAACTGGGAGGGTTTGGGACTGATTGGTGGGGTTGCTGTGGACGAAGGACACACGGAGACTGGTAACCACGTGTCAGCTGATTTTAAACAGCTCACGTTACTGTATTGTGTGACCTGTTACCTTCATTTAATATTCTATGAAGAGTTCTATTTTGCAGTGTGCTTCACGAGAAGGAATTTTTTGCCGAGCCCCCGTCCCTGCGTCCAGCGCTCAGACCAGACTAGGACGTTTGTGATTGGAGGATCCCTGCCACTCGTATTTCATTACTTTTTGGTAATGTCTGAAGTTCTTCCACAGACTCTAACATTTTTTATGGAACTAAATGCCTGGTACCTTGATTTAAGCCATTCTGGTGTGATGTAGAAAGTTGCATGTGTCACTTTGACTGAAGATGTAAGTAGCATATAAGATGCTAACGAGAGACTTCTGTAACCTACCTAACGAAGTTGGTTCACTGCTGGCTGCGTTTTGAGGTAAGGTTAGCAACCGAACATCCATAGATAGCTAACGTGTTTTATTAATTGATTCCCATCTTCTGATATTGTTTGTAATGAGAAAGGTGTATAGTTTTCTGGATTTTACAAGTTCAGTATGACACGTTATGCCGTTTAAATCTGAGCATGCGCGACTCAATTCTGCACGCGACTTACATCGGGGAGTGACAAGCTCATGACATCAGATTGACCAGATGTTCTGATTGGTCAGATTTCGCCTCTTATTTCTTTTCAGTGGCTGGAGCTGACAGAGGAGGTAGCATCTCATCTTCACATTTACCACATAACACACACACATAAGGACATAGTTCAAAAAACGTAAATAAAAACAATGTTGTGTGGCAGGGCACCTTTAACCCTTGTGTTGTCCTCCCAGGTCAAAAATGGACAATATATTGCATTTGTCCCTTTTTTAGACTTTTTTTTAGTTTTCACTAACACCACCTTACTAGTTTTTCTACTTTTTGGGATTCATGGTACATTTACATAGAATTACACCTAATTTCTGAGTTGAAAAAGCAGAAATTATGAATTATTTTTGACCAATAGTTAAGATCCGAAAAATGAAAGTGATCAATTGTATTTGCAAACAACGTTGTATGGAATCCGTTCTGTTTTTTGGTGGTAATTTGGTTAAAAAGAAACCCATATTTCAGATGTGGACATTTTATAAAGGGGTCAAATTTGACCCGAGGACAGCAGGAGGGTTACAACCCAGAGCGTATTCTACTGTTATCCTGGAATGCATGGGAGATGTAGTCAGACCTTACTACAGAGCTGGGGATAGTTCTGGAAATGCGAGACCTCTGGTGTACTAACTGCGTCACACTAAAGTGTACTTTCACTCCGATCAGCCACTTCACTCTGTTGTCTGCAATTTTAGAAGCTGACAGCAGGCAAACTGTCTGAATATGGAGCCTCTGGACAGGGCTTTGGATAGAGTTTATTGACTCGTATTAAGAAGCTCAGTATCACAGAGCACATGCAGCCAGACTTATTCAGTGTCAGAGGAATGAAATTGAAGCCTTTGTGTGCTGTAGATGTGTGCGGCCGACTCCAACACTAATTTCAGAGTGCTTACTTAAGCTCGCCAAACTTAATGGAGCATGTGAGACTGGAGGAATCATTCTATCATAACATAATTGTGGCTTAAAAAGACAGTGCGTGTATTTGTGTGTGTGTGTGTGTTCAGGGGATTGTGAGGAGTCTGAGTTAAGAGAGTGAGATGGAGAGGGAAAGAAAGCAAGAACGGGAACACAGGAAAGCAACAAAAAGATTTATGACGAGAGAAAGTAGGACTATCAGTTCAGCAGCAGCTGTACGGTAGAAACAATGTGAAAATATGTATATAATACTGTCTCAATTTGACCTCGGTGACCCCAATATTCAGCCTCTTCCTGACATAATAGTCTAAATCTTTAAACATTTGCAGCACTTGCAATTATGCAACATGGCTAAAACACCCACTTTTTCATTTTCAGTGTTTTCAGATGGTTCCTTTGCTTTGATCTTCTCTGGTGAATCTGTTTTAAATGTGGTACATGTAGCTTTTTTTTTAAAGAACAAAATGTCACAACAAACCCTTCGAACCATATGACGATATAGGTTGTGTGTTCCCTATATTGTAATACGGCTTACAGAAGCGTTCCATAAATTAGCGCCCTTAGCGGTAAAAAAGGACCCACAGCGGGGTTTTCCATCCTCATATGTAAACCAAGAACAGCCGAATCCCAGTTCGGTTAGGTTCAGGCCCCTTAAACCACTTAGGGAGGTTTAGAGTTCATGTCATCTGTTCCACTACTTAACTTATTAAGTAATGGTGACGTGATGCAGAACGTGATTGTGAATTCAAAACAAGCGGGACACGAACCCGGCCTCCTGGGTATGGGTCATTTGTCGGACTCTTCATCCCAACTTCCCCCGTCCCTGCACGGTATGTGACGCTCATCTCCTTTATTACCTCACTTCCTGCTCTGCTCTCGTATAATTCCAGGAGGCCTGCAGAGGGCGCCGCCTCTAAAAATGTAAATATGAGTCATAAATGCTGCTTAACCCTTGTGTTGTCTTCCCGTCAAAAGTGAAAAATCAACACTTTTGTTGATGCTTTTTCTCAATATTTTTTAAAACTTTTTCTTCTGTTTTTGTCCCTTTTTTAACACTTTCAACGCTTTTTTCAATGTTTGTCACTTTTTTGATGTTTTCAACACTACGTAACACTAACTCATCAATTTTAGTTTTATTGTTATTTGGGGAATTTATGGTTGATTAACATTATTTATAGGAAATTACACATAATAATAACACTACGTAACACAAACTTATTAACTTCAGTTATACAGTTGAAATTATACCTAATGTTTGAGTTAGAAAAGCAGAAATTAGGAATAATTGAGACTAAAATTAAAAGGAATGGATGTTGATGATAATCACAGACTGGAATATGTCAACTTTTACTCAATACTATTTCAAAAACACTTCAATTTGTTTTCAAATGCTATAAAATAGAATAAGACGCCCCAATATAATGAAAGTAGAGATTTGTACTTGGCAAAGAGCGTTGGGTGGAATCAATCATGTTATTATGGGGAATTAAAAAGAACGTTGATATAGGACAACATGAGGACAACATGAAGACAACATGAGGACACTATGAGGACACCATGAGGGCAACATGAGGACAACATGAGG
>NC_048410.1:29604850-29607501 GCF_013103735.1 Etheostoma cragini | reverse complement strand
ATGAAGACAACACGAGGACAACACGAGGACAACATGAGGACAACATGAGGACAACATGAAGACAACACGAGGACAACATGAGGACAACATGAGGACACCATAAGGGTTAAACAAACGACTCCTGGGAGTGTTTTTACATTACTGTACATTCTAGTAATATGTGTCTAGTGTCACTCCAGTGTTGTTTCAGAAAAGTGAGAACTATCTCGTAAACCCCAGCGTTCACGTTCACAAGGTTTTCTCTTTTACTGAAGGGACGAACACAACGGAGGTGACTTCTTACTTACGTCATTTCAAATAGACTCGGGAAGCATGAGCTCCTTTTTGCCTGGAGGAGCACTCCTCAAGGTGAGTGCTGCAACCGATTTCCTCCAAATAAGGCTTGTTGTTGCGTAACGTTTGTGTATGATAAATATATTCAAGGCTGTTTTCACACATAAAACATAAGTGTTTAATTACATTGTATCCATTTGATCCCATTAGTTCAATTCTGTGCAATTACCCAGCAACACTGTCTCAACCCAGCCCTTTTTTAATGTTTCCACTTATTAGTTATCATTTATTCATCATTCTCATTGTGTATTTCAGAGCTGTACATAATGTTCATATTGTAATATAATAACATAATATTTATTCCAGCACCCTTTGCACATGCTTCATAATTAAAAAATAACTGTAATAATGACAAATATATGGTGTGTAGTGTGTGTCGTGTCCTTTTGATTGGGACCTTTAGATGACATTTAGATGACATTGCTCCACCGCTCGCTCATTCTCTCTCTCTTTCATCCGCTCATCATTTATTTAGTAAATGCCAGCATTTGTGTGAGTGTTTTCTTATTGACTGACCAAGTGGAAATTAATTATCTAATCTCCTCCTCTCCCCATGTACTTCTC
Source organism: Etheostoma cragini (assembly GCF_013103735.1). NCBI lineage: Eukaryota > Metazoa > Chordata > Actinopteri > Perciformes > Percidae > Etheostoma > Etheostoma cragini. The sequence goes on along the minus strand of NC_048410.1, from coordinate 29,606,604 downwards.
ATTTTTTCTTGTTCTAACTAGGTTTTTCCAGGGATTTTTTCTTCTTCAGTGGTACGCAGGTGCCTAACTTCCTGTAATTGGTCCGGAAGTCCGAACCATTCTCACCTGCAATTTGGGTTTGGACCAAACGGAAAAAAATCCCAAAGTCCGGCCCAAAAGAGACAGCTGTGAAAAGGCCTCACAAGTCTCACAAGTAATATCACAAGGACTTATTGAGGCTATAATTAGACTGTAAGGAATGCCAATGATTGTACCCAGTGCATGAGAAATAAAACAGGGGCTTCATCATCGTACAGCGGGACATCGGAATATTTAGAATGACTAGACCAAATTAGGTAAAAGATGGAATATTTCCCAAGAGGCAAAACAAATGAAGACAGACACAGCGGGAGCAAAAATGCTCCTTTCATCTTTGTCTTCCACTCTCTCTCCCTCCCTCTGTCATGTTGTCAGCTGTCGTGGTGCACGTTGGATCGCGGCAGAACGCTTCCAAGCGAGCAGAGACTGTAGCAGAAGCCTCCTGTCAATGTGGACACATTATTGACACATGGAAACACACAAGTAAGATCTGGCATCTAAATATAATAACCCTATGAACATAGTTCTAGGAAAAGGTGAAAAAACAGGGAAAAAAGAAAGATACAACAAAAAGAAGAGGGTGGTCAAACCATGGGAGTTGGGTTGGAAACTGGAAGGTTGCAGGTTCAAGTCCCCATACGGACCAAAAAGTGGATTGGTAGCTGGAGAGATGCCACTTCACCTCCTGGGCACTCCCAAATGCTCTTGAGCAAGGCACCGCCCCCCCAAACCGCTAAAGGCGCTGGTCCAGCTGATAGCCCCCCCACTCTGACATCTCTCCATTTGTGCATGTATAGGTCCTGAGCATGTGTGTGTATTTCAGGCCTGTGTGTAGGGATTACTAACAAAACAGGGTGTACATTTTAATTTCCCCAGTGGAAACAGTATAAATTAAATTAAAAATTAAACAGAAGGACGGGAGAATGAGAGAAACGCTTTTTTTTCACAGTGTTCTCTTGATTTGTCAAATATACTTCAGCATTAGAATCAATCAGGTCTCCCCATATGCTGGCAACTGCGTCGAGATAATTGATTCTGCTATTAGACAGTTCCCTGCAGCGTGTAAACAGAATAAATATTTTATTATCTGTCTAAACATGGACCTCAGCAGAGTGAAAGAAGTTTGGTGGTTGCATTCTAGAAATATTCATACTGTAGTATCTGTAGTATCACATCTGTTGCTGCTCTCAACACGCTGATAGAATGCAGCTAACGGGCTAGCATGGAGTAAGGGAACAATCTGCCATCAACTACGACGTTGTTTTCTAAAAACCTGATTGCACTTTTTTATTATACTGTTTATTGATCCCCAGTGGGGAAATTACAATCTCCACTCTGTTAGTAATCCCTACACACACGCCTGAAATACACACACTCAGCACCTAATCATGCACAAATGGAGAGATGTCAGAGTGGGGGGGCTGCCATTGCTGGACCAGCGCCTTGGGTGGTCGGGGGGGGGCAGTGCCTAGGAGGTGGAGGGGCATCTCTCGAGCTACCAGTCCACACTCAATACTGGGACTTGAACTTCCAACCCTCTGGTTCCCAACCCAACTCCCTACAGACTGAGCTACTACCACCGCAATTGAGTCAAATGTCCCTACACTCTAAAAACTAATTCAGGGGACCTTTAGTCATTACTTAAATATATACATTGTTGTGAAATAAAAAATCAA
>NC_048410.1:29601619-29604750 GCF_013103735.1 Etheostoma cragini | reverse complement strand
TCTTAACTTAAATATTCTAGTGGAAAACGTTAACATGTTTTTTTTTGTAGACCCAATGCTTTATTTTTTAGAGTGTAAGTATTAGATGTGTTAAAGTTGACTTTTAACTACATTTCTGTTTTTATGATGTGCATAAAAAATTGTCACATAAGCAGCTCAACCCATGCTTGAGAAAACAATACAAACAAATTAAAAAAAATGTCCTTTCCTTGTAGGTTTAGACCACAATATTACATAAAAATACACTGGTATTATCATTAGGCTTTCCACACGCACATATCCAAAGGGGGGGAAAGTGGGAGTACAGCAGAAGAACCAAACATCAGAGGGGCCTGTTAGCGCGCCGAGGAGCATTTTGTCTCCTCAAACGAGTCAGACAATACCAGACAAAATGACTCAGACTCTGCTCAGAAGCAGCTGGAGAAAAGAGCCATCACTTTGAAAGGGAATTTGATATCAGACAAAGACAATCTAATGCCCCGCTCTTGTTTCAAAACTTCAAACTAGATGGCAACTCGTTCTGATGAGGCTGGATCTGAGTGAGAGTGTGGGAATGAGATGGAAAATAAAGAAATAAAGAGAGAATCACAGAGGCTTACTGTTACTGATGTTACTGCTTCCTTCTCTAACTTGCATGGCCATGGATGGATGGATGGATGGATGGATGGATGAAGTGATAGGTGGATGGGAGAATTGATAATATAAAGATGGATGGATGGACGAAGGGATGGATGGATGAATGGCAGCATTGATGATGGAAGGATGGATGGATTGGAAGATGGATGAATGATTAAAAGATAAATGGATGATGGATGGATGGATGGATGGATAGATGAAGGGATGATGGATGGAAGAATGGATAGTTGAAAGATGGAAAGATGGAAGAAGGGATGATGGATGGATGGATGGAGGTATGATGAAGGGATAGATGGATGGCAGCATGATGATGGAAGGATGGATGGAAAGGTGGAAGAATGGATGGATTGGAAGGTGGATGGATGACGCATGGATGGATGAATGGATGGAAGAATGGATGGATGGATTAATAGATAATTGAAAGATAAGTGGATGGCTGGGTGGATCGATAGATAGCTAAAGTTATGGATGGATGGAAGAAGGGATAATAGAAAGATGGAAGGATGGATGATGTATGGATGATGGATGGATGGATGGCAGCATGGATGATGGAAGGATGGATGGAAAGCTGGAAGGATGGATGGATTGGAAAATGGATGGATGATTGAAAGATGAGTGGATGATGGATGGATGGTAGAATGGATGGATAAATTGACAAATGGATGAAGGGATGATTGAAAGATAAATGGATGGATGGATAGAGGGATGGATGGATAGATGAGGTGATGATGGATGGAAAATGGATAATAGAAAGATGGAAAGATGGAAGAAAGGATGATGGATGGATGTAGGTATGGAGGAAGGGCTGGATGGATGGCAGCATGGATGATGGAAGGATGGATGGAAAGATGAATGGAGGATTGAAAGATGAATGGATGATAAATGGATGGATGGATGGAAAATTGGATAATAGAAAGTGGAAAGATGGATGGATGGATGGATGAAGGGATGGATGGATGGCAGCATGGATGATGGTTAGATGGATAGAAAGATGGAAGGATGAATGGATTGGAAGATGGATGATGGATGGATGGATTGATTGGAAGATGGATGTATGGAAAGATGGATGGATGGATAAAAAATCTTTGAGGGCGAAAATAGAGAAAGCGAAGCAGAGACAGACAAAGCAAAACATGAAATTGTGTAAACTGAAGTGAGAGAGCTGCAACACTAAGAATCCGGCTTGCTCAAATCAAGTCATGGTGGGTTTGTTTCAAACCAGACAATAAAGACATACTCCACAGGGAGAGGCATGAACAAAGGCAGAAAACAGAAAGCAGCGTAACAAGCTGCGCTCCTCGGACATGGAGAGGCAATTACAGTGTAACCCACAAACATGGTCCGTGCAGAGAGGTAGAAAACACGAGCTCTGACAGGCAGAACAGGGCCAACACTTTAAGTGGACAGACAAACTGATAGAGTGAGATATGTGTCAGTGGGACACAAATCAACTGGCAAAGACCCTGTGATGGCACTTCACATGTATTCATTGGAGGAAGAAGTGATAATGCTCAGTATTCTCAACAGGTCTGTAGTTTGTTTTGTGTGAGGCAGGTGCAAAGTGGGAAAAATGCTTCTTGTTCCCGAGATAACTTTGTGACATGTATATTGAAAGCGCAATTATCAAACTGTTTGTTAGAGTGCTGTTGAAAAGAATAGTTCACAAAAATTAAACAAACAATCAGATTGTTTGGATTTAAGGAGCCAAATTTGACTGTACCCATCTTGGAGACACACGAGGGTTGGACGATTGGACAAATGTATTGGCTACAGGCCTTTGGCTCAGTACACCGCCGGTTGATTATTTTGGGAATGGGTCATTTTATTTTGCTTATTAAATGATCTGCCTCCGAAGAACATATGAGAGACACTGCTCATTGGACAGAGAGGCAGCATGTAGAGCCAGCATATTTTCATATCTAACTCGATGAATTAAGGTTTTTAACAGTGGGAAGACTAACCAAGATGTCTTTTCATGATGAGTTTATTGAGTCTCTGTGGAGGAGAAAAAATTGATTTCAGAAGCTTATTTGTCTGTTAATAAGGAAATCCGTGTACAACTGTGACACGTTGTCAGTATATTTATTTTGTTCATTAGACTAAAAAGCTAGGAGAGTTTTGTTAACACACACATATTCCAGCAATCAGCGCTGAAGGGGGCCCGTGTGAACATTTTAATATATGTAGTACATTGCCCAACCCTGATCTGATGTCTCACCAATACAGTGGCGGTGAATTTAATTTTGTTACAGATTTAACTATTTAACGGTAGCATTTAAAACACTCAACAGTAATTTTCTACACCAATATCTCAGATTCTTTAAAGTGCTTGAATTATTCTCATTTTCAGGTTCATTTTTGGGCCTTGACACTACCTAGGTAAGGACTACTAGCCAGTCAGAAGCAGAGTATGAGGGCCCTGACAGTACCTAGGTAAGGACTACTAGCCAGTCAGAAGCAGAGTATGAGGGCCCTGACAGTACCTGGATAAGGAC
>NC_048410.1:29591619-29599119 GCF_013103735.1 Etheostoma cragini | reverse complement strand
CACATGCTTATCTTATTAAAAGTTAAATTATGGACAACGTGATACATCGGCCTCTGTCGGCCGTCTTCAGTGAACAGGAGGAGTTGCTTCAAAGGAGCAACGACTTTGCCATAGGATGTGTTTTACGTATGAAAAACAGAGACAGACAAGATGACACGACGGAGCCCCATGTAAAGAGAGGCATTTAGAGAGATTTATACAGAATCAGGACTGGAAGAGAGGGAGAAAATGGTGAGAGAGGTTGGAGATCCGGGCGAGCGCAGTAGCAGAGATGTACAATAGGATATCAGAAAAGGCCCCTTTTCACGAAACTGTTTAGGTGGAATAGAGGGGTTGAATCTTCCCTCCGGCTTCTTCACAGTGTTATTGCAGGAGATGCAATTTTTTCCTTCAAAAGAGAGACAATTTTCTCTCCAATGCTCTCGATGTGAAGGTTGCTGTAATTTAGCCGCCCGCCTGGGGAGGAACACGGTGCCATAGCTAGGTCATCAGAAAGCATCGGTTCACTAAAAATGCCAAGGAGATTAGTCCGTGTTTCGGGCTGTTAAAAAGCCGGCCAGGAGAGGTGGAAAAGGAAAGGCGCCGCAATGGAGAAGGAATTGAAAAGAGACGACAGAAACGACAGGAAAGGAGGAGAGGAGCAGGGAGGGGATGAGAGGGGGAACAAATGACACAACTGCTGAAGAGGTTAGAAGGAGACAAAGGCAGCTAAAACATTCAATTGAATTTTTTTTTTTTAAAGATAAGAGTGAGTAGAGAGAAGGTGTGAAGACAGGGAGCACATGAGATATGACACCACGGGGCACAAGTGGGAGAAAGATTAAAGAAGAAATGTAAAGATCAGAAGAACCAAGCACTAGAGATAAGAGGAATGAGAGGAGACAAGGAGACGAAGCGGGTGGAAAGAGTATACGAGGAACAGTAAGAGGAGGAAACATACGCTGAAGGGCATGAACGCCTCTAGTTTTGTGAGCAGAAGAAGAGCAGCAAATAGATTTCACTCCGGTCCTAATGGAATCTCCATTTCCCACTCTAGGGAAAGACCGATTATCAGCCCTGGCCCTTTCCCCTGTGGAGGATGGAGCGGCAGTGCGGCAAAACCACACAAGAACGTAGTAAAGTAGCGGGCTGGTACTACAGGTGTGTGTATTCAGATGGTGTGTTACAGTAAAGGTGCAGCTGCGTTTCCAGCAGGGAACTAGAGTAGAGGAGGGACATCATTGTAATTCCAGCTGGAAGGCTGACTTATCACCTCCTGGTCCCCTGGCGTGCGCTCTGTGCCCCATACTAACACACACACACACACACACACACACACACACACAGAATAATCATCCTGGGACGAAACATGCCCCCTTCTCCTGCTGGGGGAGTCAAACAACACGTACATGGTAAATAATATGCTAAGATATGCGTAATCCTTCAAATGTGTTCATTTTACTACACACACTCAATCCTACAAAGGTAAACACACGTACACACAAACACACACGTACACACACACACACACACACACACACACACACACACACACACACACACACACACACACTTTGGTTCAAGGCAGCAATCTCCTGGTGTTGCTTCCATTGGCTTGTCACATGGTGGTAGGTCTCACACACACACACACACACCCCCCCAGCGAGTGACACCATGGTGACCCTTTGCTCCAGCTGCTCTGGATCCCTGTAGCTCCTCGTAATGGAAAAATAAGACAGAAGGAGCCCAGACCACCGAGGCTCAGTGTTGGACCAGCAGGCTGTGTCCCTGACAGGTATTCCTAAAGCATCATGCTGTTCATCGGATAGTCTAGTCCCATTTGGGATTCCTTCACGGATTGTTAGGTTAGTATTCGTATTTACAACACATTCTCACTCCCAGCTCATAAAATACGGACGCTCGGTCAGGTGCCTTCATCGTTGCTATTGACGTTCAAAGTCTCCTTTAGCGTCCTAACCTAAACGCGCTTGAATGGGACTATTGCTGTCCCTGTTGATGCTGTTATGTTAAGGAAAAGGTTGTGGGTGGGCTTATGCTTCAGTGACATGCGAGAAGAACGAAAGTAAAAAACGACTTTAGGAAACATGGTACGAGGAAGACAAACCCCGGTCTCCTGGGTGAAAGTGTATGACCCATCCACCCCCTCCCTGTGTGGATTTCTGCCTTAGATACTACTCACTAAACCCTAAGGAGCCGCTGTTCTTCACCGTAAGTTGCACTAATACGTTGAAGGACACCATTGTTGTCCCTTTGGATGGTGACAGCCACTGTCCAAATGTCTGTATTTCACGAGTTTAGATGATAAAAAGAAATAAAAGAATGTGGTTGAGGTTCTGGTGATCATCTTTAATTTGACAGTGTATGCAATGAACCACATAGTAATCATGGTTTGTATGCCTAGTAAATTTGAGAGGATAAAGTGATTGGTCTAGAAGTGATCAAAACATTAAAGTAGCCATATTTGGTCTCCAAACCACAGATATTAGCATTTCTAAGGGGGAGCACTGGGTAAAATGCCCACCCATGTATCGATTGTGATGCAGCAGCAGCGTCTTACACCTCTCTTGTCCTCCTAGTGTCTCATTGGACATAGTGAGGCTGCAATGAAAGCAGAGACATAGAATTGTGTACAGATTTCCACAGATATCTGATATGTTTGAAATGTTTCGTCCTTGAGGGTCACTTAGATTCCTGAGTACTGGTTTGTTTACTTCCTAAATCAAAAAAGAAGAAGAAGAAGAAGAAGAAGAAGAAGAACTGGACTTTCACATTAGACTGTAAGGGGTCAGACTGGGTGAAAAACCTACAAGCCTAAGACAGAGCTAGGGAGGCCGGCCATAACGGGGGGGGGGGGGGGGGGGGGGGGGGGGTTCACAGGGCACAAAGGACTGTGGCATAAGGCACGGTCTATGGTGCTGGAGTGGCTGTGTATGCAGGGCCCATTTTGGCAAATGCTGTCCCCCTTTCCATAATTCACAATGGCGGCCTGGAGCCAGGACAGAAACCAAGTCTTAGACCGGAGTCGAGTTGCACAGTATAGGTTTTTCAAAGTTGGAAGACAATTAAAGTGCTCCTATTATGCTTTTTGGCTTTTTTCCTTTCCTTTATTGTGTTATATATCACTTTTGTTCAACACAAAGGGTAAAAAAAAAGGAGCTGGCAGCAATGTGCAGTAAACACAAATATGGTGTTTTTGTAAAAATAAAACATGAAAAACTTTTCTGATATAACCTCTAACTGCAATTATGAACCAGAAGATGAGCATAGTAGAGCATTCTTCTTACAGTAAATATATTCTACTTTCAGGTTTGTTCACCTTTGGATCACACTTCTAGCCTCCTTAATACGATTGTCAGTCGACAACCTGGAACTGCTCAACTGAAGAGGCTGTTGGCAAGCAGATGCGAGGTCCTGATTGCGTTCTAGTTGGAAAAACATACCAGGAAGGAGGAGCTGCATCTGTCTTATCTATATGGTAACTAGCTGTGTCGCAACAACATTGTTATTCTGAACACTACCCACGTTGTTAACGCTGATTACACGGATCTATCAGCTAAAGAGGCGTTTCCAATTGTTTTTCCATCCGACTGCAATCAACAGTTGCTCAGGCAACACACACACACACACACACACACACACACACACACCTAACACAAATGCAAACAAAAAGGCACACATTTTATCTGAAACAACACCCCACAAAAAGACATGCATGTGCACATGTTCCCAGAGCAATCCCACCAATCGGTCCCAAAACGTCCCAGTTAGATACCTTGCATGAGCCCAGATGTCTGTCTCTATCCTGGAAATGTACTTCCCTTGATCCAGACTTCTTTCCTCTATCTTCTAGAACTGGTGCCTCTTGCTAGAATCCCCAAAGAAGTGGTTGATGTGATGTGGTTGTAAACACACCCAACAACACAGTTAGAAATCTCATAGTCACCGTTTTGATTCACATTCAATTTTTCAGAAGAAATGCCAAAAACAAATCTAGGTATGAACTCAATTCCATTTTTTTTCTCCATTTTTACGCTCATTATCTGCCTGAGATCTTTCTCGTTGTCAGTATTTTGGTTTATTTTGTAAAAAGAATAATAGGTTTGATGAAAGCAAAAGAACAGATGTTTATTTAAAAAAAACATGTAATATGTGCCTTTATCATATGTCAAATCATATGTCTATATATATTCAATTCAAGACCTTTATTTGTATTTTTTTGTTATTTTATTCATATTGGCTACTTTATGCAATTAACAATGCTATTAAATGCATAGACACAACAACACTAATTTTGCACAACCTGACTTCCATATATGAGGCTGTTAGGAAGGAATATGCCAGTCAAAGACATGGAGAATAACCAGAACGAGTCAGCACCAGAGTGTTTCCTGCTCGAAACGCCCACCCACTGTACCGCATGTTCCTTACATCACGACGTGATTACCACTAACGCTGGCTGGTCCAATGCCAAGCACTTGTGTGTCATTTTTTCATAACAGGCAGTCGTAAAATCAAACACAATTGTCCTGTGAAGTTGTTTAAGAGTGGGAGATGTTGATTGTTTGAATTCGCACAGCAGCGATTATATTTCCATTTGTTTTGCCGGCTTCTTCTAACGACTCGTGATTATGTTTCCTTGGTATAAGCTGGCAGTTGTTAAAGCTTGTTGCTTCCAAACTGTCACGCAAGACAAAATATAGACTTTAAAAACGCTGTCACTCTGTCAGCCAAAGACCACAGACTGCTCATCCATGAACCTGTCAGTGGAATAATTGGCTTTAACTACTTGGATATGGAATTTAAGCCTCTCAACTATAAAAATCCGTCTGACTACTATACAGCTAATAATTAAACTTGTTTTCCCAAACACTTAACCCGTTCATGAGTGTTGTCTCTAAAGAACCTTGTCTAAGTTGATTATTGACTCTGTGCTGCCGTCTCAGCGGCACAAATACTACATTTGATTGCTGACTTTTTACGTAGAAATAGTATATTACAGGTTGTTTTTCTATTGAAACTATGTAACTTTTCTATCTTCGGGGCCCTGACAAGTTATCGCATTGGAACTACAGCTGCATGAATAGATTATGACATAAAACAAACCTTTAAAAGGTGGAAGGGCAACACTTTTTTTAATCTGTATGAAGAGAGAACTCATTCTATGGAGACAAGTTGCTGGGGGAAATTTGTCATTGTCACACACACACACACACACACACATACACACACACACACACACACACAGACACACACACACACACACACACGCGCTCCGGTGCTTGTACTGCATGTGGTGATGAGGGTCAGTGGCCTTTTAGATCGCCACTGAGGTAAAAGAAAAAAGAGTAGGTGAGAAGGGAGAAAAGGGAAAATGGAATGAAAGAATGCATTGCAGAAAACTGTATAGAAGTTGGACGATGCATTTCCTCCTTGCTCATCATTATATCTGTCTCTGTTCTAATCCTGTCTCCTGAACTCTCATCTTAATGCCATTATTACAAATTAGAAACACAAGACCAAAGCTACCCGAATGAAAAAGCAATTAACTCAAATTCAGCTTGACAAATCTTATATCTACTTCACCATGCAATGACACTGCATTTTCACCTACTTTACTGTGAAATCTGTATTTATTAAACGTATGCTTGTTTCACGCTTTTGTAAGATTCAAATAATGAAGTCCACCGACTGTCCAGCCCATTGTGAGACAGGCTGTCTTTGGCGCTGGTTTACGAATCAGAGGTCATTCGTTGCTAATTTGTCTAAAGCCCGATTTGAGTCACCGGTGCCCGGCGCTTCAATCCCAGTCCCAGTCCCAGTTACCGGATTGTAGTTGTACCTTATGTCACTCTCTTCAGCGGCTTCCCTAGTCTTCTTTGACTTTTGCTTGATTCCTGACGACGATTATCGCCTGCTCCGTTTGTTCCTATGCCTGCATTGTTGTTGGTAAAAACCAATCTACTTACCTGTGATTCCCTGTCTGAGTCGTGCCTTTGAGTCCGCCATTGCACCATGATCCCTGCTGCCTTTTGTGGTGCTTCCACCTGATTGGTGCGTCTACAATTAAGCAATCATGTGTTTACGCACCTGATGGCTGTGTTCCACAGATTGGCTCACAGGTGTGGTAATTTGACACTCAGCACTTTAGAATTGCAAGGAAGTGACATCATGACATGCTTTTGTGTCTAATGTTGTCACTACCCGATGTGAGTCCAGTGCATTAGTTGCCCATGCGAGACTTTGCGCGACAATGACGCAAGAGACGTCTACACGCTTTAAACTTCAAACTTTATGTGAGGTTCGGTACGTTTCATGCAGTTTTTGTGGAGTGAGCATGGGTCATGGGATTGGAGTCCATAATCGGTCACCCCTTAATTTGTCTGAAATCTTTCATTCTCCACCCAAAGACAACATGTACAAGAAGAATTAATTGATTTATTGATTTGTACGTCAATAGAGTTTTCAATAGAGCTGTGAGGAACTGAGGGTCATTGAGGACGCCTCTGCAAAATTAAAGAGGGAAGAGAAAAGTTTATTAATTTATGGATTTCACAAATTTCAGTATGACACAGACGAGACCCCCTTGCTTGCAGCCAGATCCGGATTCCTTGGCGACAATATGCCGTAAACTGGACTCACATCGGGTTGGCAGTGAACTGTTTAAATCTGAGCATGCACTCGACTCACTTCGGGTGTGACATGAAAGCAAAAGAACAGATGTTTATTTAAAAAAAACTATGTATTATGTGCCTTTATCATATGTCAAATCACATGTCTATATATATTCAATTCAAGACCTTTATTCCTATTGGCTACTTTATAGTGACAACGTAAACAAGTGTGTTTAGTGTTGTGCAGATCACTGTGTGTAGTAGTTTGCAAAAAGTGTGAGGCTGCCATTTTGCTTACATTGGTTCAAGGTTTTGCTGTTTGAGTGTAAGGTTTTGATAATGGTGTGCTATGTCTGGTTTATATGTAAAAAGACGTTTTTAAAAACTGTAAAATGATATAGATTGTTTTAGGTTGCACACAGTAAACAGGTTTTTCTCCCTCCGTCCACAGCAGTCCGTTGCTTAGCTTCCACATGCTCACTTTTAACATTAATCACAAGTAGCACAGAAAAGAAAGGGCTTACAAATCTAATTTGCTTTTTTATTTTTGGCATTTTGAAACCTGCAGAATGGCCCGAAATCTCTCTCTCTCTCTGTCTCCCTCTCTGTCCACCGTCTGCCGATGACAGCAGGCAGATCAAACAGTCGTCGATGTGATGGACTTTCCTTTGAAAAACTGCTGCTGAAAGAATATTAAAAGACCAAGGAAGAGAGATCAGGGACCAGCCGGATACCTGCCTGGATCTGGATGTGTGTGTGTGTGTGTGTGTGTGTGAAGGGCTCCTTTGAAAATAGATGAAAAGTGCTGACATGTATGAGGGGCCGTTAGGGACTTTACTCAGAATTACCTCTCACAAACACATGTGAAATGCTCTTACATACACTACTG
>NC_048410.1:29569690-29591519 GCF_013103735.1 Etheostoma cragini | reverse complement strand
CAGTAGTGTATGTAAGAGCATTTCACATGTGTTCGTGAGAGGTAATTCTGAGTAAAGTCCCTAACGGCCCCTCATAGACATGGGCAGTCATTGTAGCTTACTTCACTCTTCTTCACACACGCTCAAATATGCAATGCAGATACACACTCCCATACAGACTGCCACTCACAAACACAATCTTTCTTTCACTCTGCCTCTCTCTCTCTCTCTCTCTCTCTCTCTCTTACTCTCTCTCTATTTCTCTCTCTGTCACACTCCCAGAAGAGCCAGACCAAATGAATTCACTTAATCTGTCTTAATTGTAACCCTGTCTTTCAGTCACACTCTCACACCATCATTTGTTCAGTAACACTTGACAGTATCGACATAATCGTGACACGACACTGACATGAACGTGTCATAACCCCTATAAACAAGTCAGAAACGTAAACACCGTAGCTTAAATTATAGCAAAATAATACAGTTTGAGAGATATTTACATGCACTTCATGCAATTATAATTGAGTTAGTGTTATTGTTACTAATCCAACTTCAATTAGAAACGTATTTTTGTACAAAGATTCCGTATTAATGTAAATGTGCTTTTGATACCTGGAAGGGATTTATGAATTTTGACACCAAAGAGAAAAAATGTAATAATGGTTGTACAAATGAATAGAGATTTAGATATTTCAAAATAGGTTAATAGAAATTTTATCTCATTTTATTTTCATCGTGGCCTAAGCAACAGATTTTATTACAGAGTGGTAAAGCAGAGATTCAACCCCCAAACCAGAACTCGAGTCCTTTTCCATTATTCCTAGCCGCGGTATTCAGCCGACGGGGCCTTTGTTGAACACTAATTCTTTCAAAGTAAAAGCATCAGACCCCGCGGGACACTCAGTGAAGAGCACCGAGGGGGTGCCGAGAGGCAGGGGGTGGGACAGACCGTAGCTCTTGATCCCGAGGTCCAACTACGAGCTTTTTAACTGCAGCAACTTCAAGATACTCTATTGGAGCTGGAATTACCCCGGCTGCTGGGACCTTGCCCTCCAATAGATCCTCGTTGAAGGATTTAAAGTGTACTCATTCCAAGTACAGGGCCGTCAATTTTATCTCCAGTAGTGGAGATAAAATCATCTTTAAAATTAAGCTAACGATAGATCCAGGAGTTAAAACCTCTGTCTCTGGCTGCCTTTCAAAACTGTTGAATTAACAGTGGAAGGCCGCACACACATCGCGCTAGCAGGCTTAGGTTTTAGCCGCTAAAGGTTAGCCTCCTCAGTTGTGGATCCATTTAGAGAACATGGAAATAAAAGATCTGTGTTCTTGGATTGCAGTGTAGAGATCATTAGTCAAAGTGTTAGTAATTAGTTATTTGTTAACTTAATTGGCTGCTCAGCTTGCATACTTAGAACCAGGACAGAGGTTAGATTCATGCTTTTTTAATCATATTTTTAAATACAATGTCTTCAGGCTTTCAGGACCGTTTTTGATCAGAACAAACAAACAGAACAGAAACAAAACTAAGGGAGCTTTATCTGCAGGTGGAGGAGGATCACATCACCTCTTCAGATCCCAGAGACTTCCAGGGTTTAGAGAGTCCCAGTTCAGTTGGCTGGGTGGAAAGCTGCAGGATCAGGACTCTGAACTTGGATAGCTTATATCTGCCCCCCCCACTGACGTTTTGCGTTATCCTTGCTGAATAATCACATTAAACCTGAGTTATTGTTTAGATGTTGGCCACTGCAGTGACCTTATTAACCCTCATGTTGTCCTCGGGTCAAATTGACCCATTTTCCTATATCAATGTTCTTTATAATTCCACCCAACGCTCTTTGGCAAGTACAGATCTCTACTTTCATTAATTTGGGGGTGTCGTATTCAATTTTAAAGCATTTGGAGAAAAAAAAAAGTGTTTTTGGAATTGTATTGATTAAAAGTTAACTTATTCCAGTCTATAATTATCCATCAACATCCATTCCTTTAATTTTACAAAAACATAAGGGTTTAAAAAAACATAACGTTTATTTTGTTTATTTTATTTTGAAGGTAAGGTAAGACTAGGGTTAACCTGGCCGAGGTCAGGGTCAACACACACCAACAGGCATTTGGTCTGGAGTGTAGTCTTCACTTCCTGCTCCGGTTGAACCGGCGACGGGGGGGTTGGATTGGAGACCAGATGAACTCCAACCTGTGCAGCGTCTGGTGAGGAGAAGATAACGCTGTGCCTACTGCGGACTTCTCTCCCAGGGTTCATCTTTCTCATGCTAGCTCCCTATATCTCTCTTTCTCAGTCTTTTTTTCCCATTACACATCATCTTTAACTGCATTTCTTTTCCCTTTCCCTTTTTCCAGCCCTATCTTCCTTATAGCCCTCATTCCTGTATGATTCTCTCTTACAGTACGGGCTCTCTTTCCCACGTTCACGCTCTCTTTCTTTTTTTTTCCCGCTTCTTTGCTGAGATTTAATCAATTCCTCTGTTGCTGTGACTTCCGTTGCGACGCGGGGCCAGCTAATTTAAATGTGAAGCATTTAAAATGTCAATTACAAGCTAATTAAATTAATGGCACAATGCGATTTAGCCATTTTGCTCCTCTCGCCCGGAGCGATGGATAAATTGTCTCGGCTCAGGAGAGGAAAAAGGCTAAGTGTTTAATACAGCTGCCGCTTGACTCGCACAAACACACACACACACAAAGAGACCCTGCACGACCTACGGGGAAATTGGTTTTAGGAGAGGAGAGGAGAGGAGGAAGAGAAAACATCAAACGGAAGAGACACAAAAGAAGAGGAGGCTAAAGTAAGGCAGGAAAAAGAAAAGGGTGAGGGATCAAAGATGGGGAGAAGAGAGGAGGCAGCAAACTGTCAGAAACAGGAGATTAGAGGACTAAGGAAACGAAAAGAGGGAAAGGGAGTAGGTGTGGGTAAAACGAAGGAATGGAGGGTAGGAAAGAAAAGGAGAAAAAGAAAGGAGAGGGGAAAGAAAAGTAAAATAAAATAGAACTGAAGGTGTCACGGAGAGAAGGAGCTAGGAAAAGATGTAAAAACAGAACAAAGTAGAGAGGAGAAGGAAAAAATAAAATAGGAAAAGTAGAGGAAAAGAAGAAGGGAGACGGAGAGGAGAAGTAGAAAAGGAAGGTGGGGATAAGGAGGAAGAGGAAGGGGAGAAAATAAGAGGATGACAGGATAAGAAAGAGGACAGACAAAAAATAGGAAAGGAAAAAGTTGGACAAAGGGAAGGAGAGAAACAAGTGGCGGATAAAAGAGGAAAAGGCACTGTGCAGACATGAAGCAGAAAAAAGACAAATACAGAAGATAGGGGAAAGCAGGATGGAGAGAACAACTAAGGGAATGGAGGCGGTTGAAGGAAAGGAAACACTGGCCAAGCAGGTGAGGAAAAAGACAGAAGGGGGGAGAGGACGGAGGACCACCGCGCTCCAGCTCCAGTCTTAAATGGAGTATTGATTGGGAGAAGATGAGATTTTCAGAGTAAACACATAACCAACTCTGCGCTCTGCTGCGGGTCCAGTACACTCACTGGAGACCTGCAGGTGGTGGACTACGCATCACTAACGCCGCTCTCATGTGGGGCCACTCCACTTCTGCAGGCACAACACACGTCTCAATTGTCTCGCGGCTCACAACTATTTTTTTAATCTGTCGCTGTATCGCTGCTGCAGACCCTGTCGTTATGACTGGTAAACTTTTGGGGGGAATGTTGAAATGACCAAAAAAAAGACATTCCCGTTGTTAAAGAAGACATCCACGTCCATCCTTCTTTCTCAGTGGCTAAAGCAGAGACATTCAACATGGGTCCGTGGCCCTTTGAGGGACCTCGGAGTTAGCGCAGGGGGAGGGGATCCACCAAATTATGTTAAAAAATACAATTTTGAAAGTTTCTTCAATTACAAATTAAACTAGTTGAATAATTAGTGAAAATATACAATAAATGAGATATGAAAACAGCAACTATAAGAAGCTATAGTGGGTTTCTGTCTCCTCCATGAGGAATTCTAAGTAATGACAACAATGTGTCCACATGATACAAGCCTTCCGTGATCGCGCACGCACCACCATCTTGTTGTGTAGCTTTAGTCTTAATTAGTCTTAATTAGCTTTGTAGCAACTATTTTGCCGAAGTCTTGGATGTAACCGACGTCTCCCTGTCAATGTCTGTCTCTTGTTCGTAAGAGCGGACATCGTTGTTGCTGTTTTGTTTTTCGTTGCGTCTCCCTCCTTCCCGTATTCCCTCTCTTTGTTTTAGAGTGACGGAAGGATTGTGGAAAAGGTGAACTGTGCCTTCTTTGGTATGTGTAGTGTACTTTTCTGTAATTTGTCATCTGGACCACGGTTTTGCCTTCTTGTTTGGCTCTTTAAAAAAAATAAAAAATTGATCATACAAGAAAAGAAATTTACGCACTGAAGCTTCAATGTACACACTGAAGATAAGCTTACTATAGGTAAAGTAGCCATACAGTTACACTTAAGGATTGAATGGGCCTTCCACATATATGTTTAGCATTAAAACAATATATATACAAGTAATATGTTAATATCCATTCATTTTCATCCATCTGGCCCAGTTTACCATGCAACCTTATTTTTTACAATAAATGAACAGCAGTAGAGGGTCCTTACTCTAGTAGAAATACAATTTTACTAAGTCCTTTGCAGGCACAAACTACATACTATCCTGCTTTATATATTTGGAATATTCAATCGGTATGTGGACACCATAGCATCACACCCTTATGTCATTTCGGATCATCTCAGTCCAACACTATGGGCATTTCTGCTGCTATAACAGTATTTCTTCTGATTTCAGGCTTTCCTCAAATGCTTGGAACCAGGCTACAGGGATATGCTCCCATTCAGGAGCACTATGAGGTTGGCCAATGAAGTAGGTGGATAAGGCCTGGCTCACAATCAATGTTCCAATTTAACCAAAAGGTGTTGGAAGGGGGTTATGCCAGGGCTCTGTGCAAAGAAGAAGAAGAAGAAAAGAGGAACATTGCCATGGTGAAAAATTGAATGTCTTGCCCCAAACTGTTGCCACACATTTGGAAACTAAATGTCTAAAACGTTATTGTATTCTGTTGCATTAAGAGCCCCCCTCATTGAAACTAAATGGTACGTGTCCACACAGGACAGCTTCTCAGCATTGGACGCGTTGCTCTCGCCACTAGCAGTTACTGAAACACTTTCTCTTTACTTTGACCACTGACAAGCAAAGAAAAGGGGCTCCACCCTCCTACAACTGCAGCTGCACCTGCTTGTGTGGACGCTTGAATCTTTTTTTGTTTCAATTGGACAACGGTCCAGATTTTACGGGGGTTTCAGAGAGCCGGCAAGTCGTGATGGATGCTCCTAATTTGCATAAAGAAGCATGGCCCTAAACCTTATGCAAATAAGGAACGGGCAACTCCACGCCCTGCTACGCAAAAGTAGCAGCGCCACTACCAGAATGCATTGCGTGGTTGCTAGACAGTGAATGGGAAGCGTAGGAATAAGTGGAGATGCCATAAGGCTCTTGGCCAACACGGGACCAATCATTTTTAGTAAAATAATGCCGATGATTACAACTACGCAATGATACTGCAGGCAGGAATAGATGTTGTTGAAGACCTTATGTGATAATTTGTTCAGTACACCAGACCAACAGTCATTCTCTGTGTAGGCGTTCCCTAATTCTAATGAAGGGCAGCTGTTTTCTAATTAAGCTCTCTCCTGTTCATTTGTTTTCCAAATACCACTGGTTTGCGTCCTGTAGAGTTTGGAAACCAACATGTAATTACCTTGTGTACAGATTTCTATCTAATGAGCGATGTAAACCTTCTCGCCAGCTACTCCGTGATGCCCAGGCCAAGCACACAGCGATCAATGCATGCAGATCATGAAGGGAAACAGTGGCTAGGAAATCATAATGAGGTATGGCCTTGGCCAGTCAGCTAATAATGTGCAGTTGTAGAGCGGGGGGGGCAAGAACAGATTAATTGTTGTTTCTACGTAATTGTTTTTCCTAGAGATCAATACATGAGTGTAATGCATACAACTACATGAGTGATTTCATGTACACACACACACACACACACACACGCACTCACTCCCACTTGTGAGGGCCTATATTGACAATTTTCTCAAGCATAACCTCAAGCGTGACCTATTTTAGGTCAGCCTGTTTTAGTAAAAGAAAATCTTATCCCGCAACAATATGTGTAGAACATGATAATAATAATTTTCTTTTTAAAATATCTATGAATCACTTTTCGCGGAACTTAATCTAATCCTCATAAAGACAGAACAACAAGGGCACACACACTCATCAAATAATTGCAATTTTTAAAACCCGGCTGAAATCCAATTACCACAGCCTGATACAGCTCCTGTGGAAAGTCTCATAAACCACTTGGACCTTTAATATTTGTTTAGAACTCTAAATCACAGTGGACGTTGAAAGACTTTGCCAACACAAAACTTGTGTACACAAAGTGGTATCTTTGCATTGACACACTTGAATAATTATGATTGCAGCCAATTGTTTTTAGAGGTTTTGTAATGTAATGACTACATTCAACACATGGACTAAAATCATACAAACAAATTAAAGATGCTAGTATCAGTATTGCATCTTATACTGCCTAAAAAGCTGGCATGGATATCAGCAAGTGCTGGAGTTTATACACCGATCCAATACAACAATTGAAAATAAATAAAGAAAGTGTACGTTAAAGTAGTTTATTTATGTTATTTTTCTGTTACTACTGACTGTCGAACTGGATAACAAAAGAAAGTTCTGTTGTTCATGTTTCAAAAAGAGTTTGGTCTGAACCAGACAGACAACAAAGATAGAGATTATATCACATCCATACAGGGATGCTAGCATACAGCTGTTAGACATCATATCATCATACAGAGATAGTAGTATACAGCTGTTAGACGTCATATCATCATACAGAGATAGTAGTATACAGCTGTTAGACATCATATCATCATACAGGGATAGTAGCATACAGCTGTTAGACATCATATCATCATACAGGGATAGTAGTATACAGCTGATAGACATCATATCATCATACAGAGATAGTAGTATACAGCTGTTAGACATCATATCATCATACAGAGATGGTAGTATACAGCTGTTAGACATCATATCATCATACAGGGATAGTAGTATTCAGCTGTTATAATAAAACATATGATCCACTGGTATGGAATCAGTACATAATTTCAGTTATCAGAATCGGTATTGGGAAGCATAAAACTGGTATTGGACCATCTCTAAAACAAATGCTAATGCTGCTGTGTGTCTGTTGTGTGCATGGGCAACTGTTTCTAAAGCCATAATATTGTATAGAGCTGTGTGTCTGCTTGGTTTGGGGATCATATCACCCTATCCAAAATCAATTCATACAGCTTTAAGTTAACCCTGAAAGTATCACCTTTGCCGGTTGGGAGTGTTCATGATCAGCACCACATCAGCAGTGAAGTCACATAAGAACCTTGATATTTCAGACTGAATGTCTGAGTCTGAGTGATAAATAAAAAAGATTTCACAGCTACCCTTGAATGCAGGAACTGCAAATCCTAACAACGTTTTCATCATGCTGCCTTTTTCTCATCTTATTATTATCTCAGATCTAATAATGTTTATTGTAAGGGCAAAATACCTGAAATTAAATCATTCGAGTCGTTAATCAATGACAAATAAATCGCAGAGGACTCTATGAGTCATATTCCTCTCCAAGGAAGGAACATTTGAATGCCCAAAAAAGGATAAATATCTGCACAGAACTTAATCTAAATCTTGGCACACAACAGCAGCAAGCATTTCCACTCTAACATGGTGTGTCTCATAACGTTAAACGTAATTAGTGTGTGTGTGTGTGTGTGTGTGTGTGTGTGAGTGTGTCTGTGTCTGTTTGATGGAAAGAGAGTGGGAGAAAGAGAGACAGACAGAAGACAGGTTTGCTGCCACACCTCTTTGTGCTGCATACATGCCTATACCTACCACCACACACACACACACACACACACATACATACAAACACACACACACACACACACACACACACACATACATACAAACACACGCAGACAGAGACACACACACACACACACACACACACACGCACACACAAACACTCAACCACGCTCTCTCACACACATACACACACACACGCACACACACACACACACACACACAAACACATACACGTACACAGACAGAGAGACACACACACACACACACACATACACGTACACAGACAGAGACACACACAAAGACACACGCGCACACACACACACACACACACACACACACACACACACACACACACACACACACACACACACACACACACACACACACACACACACACACACACACACACACACACACACACACACACACACACACACACACACACACACACACACACACACTAAAAAGCATCCACGCGACAGGCACCAAATGGAACAGATTCGCTCATAAACATTCTCATAAACACACCCGTACACTGTAGTATGCATGTACAGACAGATGAGCTCACTCACACACTGAGGCAAAAACTATTGTGCGTGACATGCTAACAGATATCTCTCCAAGCAATTACCACCATCTTCAATCGGCCTGTTAGGATACAGCTGCTGTTTCCTTATCGCACTGAAACACTGTGATTCGCCACATAAACAACATCAGCAGCGAAGGTGGCATGTACTAAAGGCCCAATCAGTGGCGCTCACTCAAATCCTGCAACATCACATTAGAGACATTCTAAATGAGTTAGTCTGAGTGCTTAGCACCAGTTTGCAGGACTCATGTTGACAGATTTGCAGCTGCTATGTTGTTGTTGACAGTTATTGCTCTTAAAGTTGTTTCTTTTCCGTTTCTTCTGTTCATATTTAGGGCCTGAGCACTGACAGCGGCAAAGGCCCTATTGGAACTGAAGGAATTATTCTTCCTCTAGCAAATAAAAAAGCACTCTTGAATAAAGGGGTTTAACATATTTAAAAACTCACCAAAATTTGGATTCACATCAAGTGTGGTGAAAATGTACGTATTTTAAGGGTTTCAGGAATAGGCGCTCCAAAATGGCTCGCTAGCGCCCCCTACGAATAAACACATGCAGTATGTAGCATGGCAGGCCGGACAAAAAAACTCCATTGTAGCGCCACCCTAAACCCAACAGGAAGTCCGCCATTTTGTTTTTAGTTAGAAATTAGTCCACTTGTTACTTGTACTTTAATAAACTTTTCCTGGAGCTTTCATCCGATCAACTTCAAACTTGGTCTGTGTCATCATAACATGTCAACAATGAAAAGTAATTAAAAGAAAACCTGAGGGGAAGTTCACCTGATCATCAGAGAGGACTTACTGGCCACTCTCCTCGATCAGCTCCAACAACAGAGACAGGGAAACAGTTGGAGCCATGAGAAAGAGCTGATGGAGAGGGAGATGTGTGACTTGAAAGTTCAGCTGGCTCAACATGTCCCCTCCCCACCCAGGGAAACGGAGCATCTGAAATCCCAGCTAGTCGAAACCAGCAACAGGCTGCAAAAAGCCCCAAAAGATCTGGACCTGCAGTTCTTCATTTCTGAAGACCTGAAGGTCGAATTGGAGAAGATGACGGGAGAGAAGGAGGCCCTGAAAAAGGAAGTGGAGACTCAGAAGATGGAGCTTTGTAAAGAGAGACAGAAGCTTAAGGTAAGTAAGACCACCAAGTTGTGTGTGTGTCTGTATGTCTGTCTTTATGTGTGTGGGTCTGTCAGTCTTTTTGTGAGTGTGTCTGTCGGTGTGTCTGCGTGTGCGTGCGTGCATGCGTGCGTGTGTGTGTGGCGATGTGAGAAAACTGAAACTATTCCTCACGACTATATAATAACTACTGCTTACACACAAACACTAGCTCGAAAAATGATGTCCTGTTTGTTGGTGTGCCAGCCCTGGGCCTGTCCTACATCTGTACTGTGGTTTGTCTTGTTAACTGGCAGGTGTAGCGGAGGCGTTAATGAGATGACTGTGATCACCTGGCCGGTCCTCCCAGACTATTTAACCCCCGCCTGCCCCGAGACCAGGAGGCCGCATTCTCCCGACGGCGCACCAACACGTCTTCTCTCTGTTAACTGCTGACAACATGCAGCCTACATTCTCCATGACATCCATCCACCTTCGGTCATCACTGATACTGACAATCACACCTCATCGTGCTCAGGTTTGCATTATTATTTAATAAATGTCACTTTATTATTGTTACGCTGCTGTGCATCTCCGTCTTGTGTTGCGGCCTGTGAGCCGGTCGTAACAAGTTGGGGGCTCATTTACCGTGAGTATAAAACCAGAACCTTGTTTGTGGTTTTCTTTAATAAATCCTAATTAGTTGCGTTTGAGGTAATTCGGTTTATTTGAGCTAGTCTATTGTTTAAATGTTAAGTTGCACTACAGTCATGTGTAATACAGTTCGACGTATAAATCAGGTAATCACAAATGCTCTTTTGCATCCTAAACCCCCAAAATATAAATTGGCTCAAATTATTTTATATGTTAATTATAATATACTAAATATAGGTTTTTGTCCAGTTGTGCATGTTGGTCATACAAAGAAAATAATTAACCCTCCGGTTGTCCTCGGGGTCATATATTTGACACATTTTCCAAAAGTTGTTAAATGAGAAATTTGGGTTTCCTTCAACCAAATTGTAAAAAAAAAAAAAAAAAAAAAAACTTAGATGGTTCTATACAACGCTCCACACAAGTTAAATAACTGATCAATTCATTATTTTCATACTTCATAGCATTTTATTGGAACACCAAAAAAGAAAGACAGAATGTAGGGAAAATGGTCTATCGTTGAACAGACTCACCGTCAGTTTTAACTGAAGCAATACAATAATGCAATTAAGTGAACATCTACACTCATTAAATGGTAAAATCTAGCAATGCACACGTAACATTTGCACACAGACCGTGCACGTAAACACACTCAAACACTTACAGCCCTTTCTCTGCTAATTTCTGACCTTTTGTTTGCCAATACAAAGCCCTGGCTGCTTCATTATTTATACAAATGCAGATAATGATCAGTAATTGTTGTTTCTCTGCACCCAAGAGCCTAATGCTAATCAGCAGGCACAGGCTAATGAGGCTAAGACAGTCCCACCAGTAAACAATGTGTTGATGTAAGAGAACATTTCCCCCCCCCACCAAACCACAGCAGTCATCAGAGTTCAGTCCCCCTGTTTATTTCCTGTGAGTTGTAAAGTTTGTAAAGGTCACTCATGGAAACTAACTGGCATGCTATGTGTTTAAATGTACCTCAACTATGTTGTTTGTCTCTTGATTCCTGTCCCCAAAACTCTTTCAAAACCAAACAGACACAAATTGTCTCTCATATTGTCTTCATTTATTCATATTTATTCTGCCATAATACCACTCTACTTGTCGTTGCTATGACATGCTTATATGCTGATGCATCATGGGTGTTACAGTATTTTAGTAAAGCTCAACCTGCCAAATGTATTCTCTCAACTCACAAGTAGGAATAGATTTCCCACAGAGAACATATAGAGAGAGGTATTAAAGAGGATCTCAACATCTTGTCTGACATCCAGCGGGTAAAGTTATTGCCTTGTTGCAGAGAAGCGTACTGAGGGGGGGAGGGGGGGGGGGGGGGCAGTAGGCTTGTGCCGATCAGATCTCATATTGACGATTGAAGGGATGATTGCCATTTGTTTTTTCCTACACCAACAATAAAGTGATATAAACCAACTCAGTATCAGATGTTGTACAAATACTACCTAGAACCTGTGCCTTACTGTTTATTTCGAGATGTTTCTGGTGGAGCGACCACTCTCCCCGCTGAACTCCGTTAATCAACACGAGTGACGAGTGAATTTTAAATCCTTAATGTTAATTACAAACCAGTTTGCCATCTCTTTTCCATGGATGTGACACCTGATCAGGCATGGATAGGCCATCTGGAGTACTGGGAAATTTCCCAGTGGGCCGGTCTAACTGTGTGGGCTGCAGGTGCTGCTATAGAGAGAAGTGAGACCACATGGTTGGCCCATTTATGTGTCTGTCATATGAACAGTGGACATTTACACCCTTGGTCATTGGCTGACCGGCCCACAGAGAGGCGAGAGATCACATGATTGGGCCACTGGTTTCTCTCTCATCTGAACACTGGCCAATCACATTCTACTATGGCCCACTGCCATCGAGACAAAGTCCCACCCCCACCGGCTGGAAAAACAACTCCACAAAGTGCCTGTCGCTGTCCACTAAAACCACGAGATTTAAGCATTTCAAATGATTATTTCACTACCCTTTGTCTACCAGAGAGGACTTGTTAGCTGTTAGTAGCTTATGTTAGATAGCAAGTTAAGGCACTTGTAAACATAACACTGCAGCTTTCTGATTTCTCCCCATTCCACTACAACACACTTTGCATACTGTGAACAAAATGCAACTTTAGCTTTACTAACAGACTTGTCATAAATTGGTAAAGTAGTCCGAATTGGTTAAAGGTCCCATGACATGGTGCTTGTTGGATGCTTTTATATAGACCTTAGTGGTACCTAATACTGCATCTGAAGTCTCTTTATATAGACCTTAGTGGTCCCTAATACTGTATCTGAAGTCTCTTTTATATAGACCTTAGTTGTTCCCTAATACTGTATCTGAAGTCTCTTTATATAGACCTTAGTGGTCCCCTAATACTGTATCTGAAGTCTCTTTTATATAGAGCTTAGTGGTCCCCTCATACTGTATCTGTACCCGTCCCTGGGTAAAACTATTGTTAAAGGAGTCTTGTGGCTTTGATGAGATTATAACTTTTTAGGTAGTCTCTTTTTTAGGACTCTTTTAGCTGCTGCCCCCCGTCTCCAGCAGTCCACTGCTTTGCTTCCGTGCCTATACTCCTGCCTGCCTCTTCAAACCGGGGGAGTATGGGAAAGTACCTCATACAACACCATTTCTAAAAATCGGGAACCATCCCTAACTTTAAATAAGATTTATTCCTTTACGTGTCAGCTGCCAGTGTTCAAATTGTTTCCACCTACAAACATCCAAAAGCCACAGGATCTGCTAACACCTGTGCTCTCTTTGTATTTGTGTGCTGTGTTCAGGTAAATGAATCTGGATGAGTACTAAAGTGTGTATGTTTGTGTGTGTGTGTGTGTGTTACAGTGATTTATTTCCTATTTAATCGGGTTTGGCAGAGCGGACTGAGCTCAAGCTCAGCGTCAAGGTGTATTTATGGTGTGTGTGTGTGTGTGTGTGTGTGTGTGTTTGTGTCTCAGAGAGAGTATTTATAGCTCTGGTCCAATCTGAGTTCCATCCAGCTGCAGTGAGGAGATAGCGGTTTCAAACACAACACAGAGCGCCTATACCAATATATTTCACAACAACACACACACATGCACTAAGGTACAGACCAACAAGCACTCCAAAAATTCCTGAACTGAAACACACACATCATGTGACTGCAGCACAGTATAATTTCAGTACAGTATCAAGCAGTTTGGTGTGTAAGCCCTTTAATAAACTTGACTTGAATGAAGATTCCAATAATCGTTGAGATTGTGGTTATAAATCTATCTGATAAGGTGAGACGTATCTGTGTGTGTGTTTGCGTGTGTTACCTCCTATGACTCTTTTCCTGTTTCTAACGTTAGCTACATGGTTGCTGGATATACCAACTATTGTTTTGCTAAGAGAAAACTCAATAAAAAGCCGTTTGCCAACACTAAATATCACTATGGAGTATTAGGTTGCTGTGAGCTGTAGCCTACATACATCACTTCTAAACAGAGGCAGGATATGAAGTCATCTCGGAGATTATTCCTTCACAGCGCTGTGCAATGCGAGAAGATCTCAGAGCTGAACCGGGCATGCACACCAGATTTCATCAGACTCACCCTGGGTTAGTCTAGTACTGACTCACTAGACACCAAAAACGCCACCGTCACCAAGAGACCCCGTGAATCAAATCCCCGTTACTGTAGCCACGAAACCTGTATGGACATCAACACCTCTGCTGACATGCTCAATTCCTCAACGGTCATAGAACAAGAGACAACCCTGTCTCCAACTCTCTCTGTCTCTGTCTCTCTGTCCCTCTCTCTTGCTCTTTCCACACACACACACACACACACACACACACACACACACACACACACACACACACACACACACACACACACACACACACACACACACACACACACACACACACACACACACACACACACAGGATTAATGCAGATTTGTGCTGAATACCTCTCTGTGCACTTCCATGAGTCCGTGAGGTTAATGTGTGATTCCTCCACCTTTTCATTGTTATTGTGTGATTACATTCTAAATCTGCATCCTTCTCTGTCAGGTCATCAGTAAATCAGTAGTGGGTTACACAAGGGACTTGCATAAAGCGATTTGGGGTCCTCGGGGTCCTTCTGGAAATAACTTTGGGGTACTATACCAAAAGCAGCAGTACCACTGGCACGGTACAAGTTATGGAAGAAAAGCTAAATATGATGCAATTCAATTCAACTGGGCTATGAAACAGAACCTCAAATTACATTTTCATAGATCACCACAAGTACAACATTAAAATCATTTAAAGACTCAATAGTCTCAGTTTTTAAAATGATAAACTTTCCTATTTTAGTGATTTACGTGACACAGAGACACCATCTTAAAACAAGTTCCTGAGTCATCACAGTTCCAGATAATTCTCATGTTTAGGCTTTTCTAAAAAGTAAAATAAAACCTTCTAAGGACACGGTGTTTTGAAATATTAAAAATGATAGAGATGTAGGGTTTTTCTTTGGACAGCATCAGACATCAAATGTGGGGACTTGGTCTCAGCAACATATACACACGGACGGTAGCTTAATTATTAAAGTTAAGAAAATTATAGAATGGTAACTTGATCCATTATTTGATCTGCAAATGCTTTTTAAATTTTGACTGTTTTCAGTTATAGGGTTGTATGGTTGCTTATTGATGAATAATAGATAGAAAACATGCTGGTAAGGGTACGGACATTTCAAAAAGCCTAGAGGACCAGAAAAGCACTTTTTTTTTTCTTCTCCTTTTCTCACAAGAGTATTCATTTATTTTTGTTATTCTTGCTTTTTACTTTAAAAGTGAAATACTTTGTGTTTATATTTTAAGTTTTTTGTTGAAATAAGCCCGTTCATGCATTAAATATCAAGCAATCATATATAAGGTTGTTTTTTATGTGTGTGTGTGTGTGTGTGTGTGTGTGTGTGGGTGTGAAGCCTTCATTCCTGATTAGCAGCAGTCGTTAGACTACAAGGTGTTGATGGCGCTTTGCTCCTTGTTAGCGGCTGATGCATTTCCCTCGTTGGCTGGCATCACATCTGTGTGTGTGTGTGTGTGTGTGTGTGTGTGTGTGTGTGTGGTTAACTGGGTAATTCAGCGTGAAGCCAGCAAGGCTTCTGGAATCTGCGCAGTGGCATTACCAGAGTCCTCATGGATTAGAAATACCAAATGGATGGACGGGGGTGTAAAAAAGGGAGGGAGGAAGAAGGGGAAGAGTGAGAGGGAATGGGGGAGGAATGAGGGAGGAAAGAGGAAGAGGATAAAGAAGGTTGATGACAGAGTAGGAGGGTGAAGAGGACAAGGGGAGGTAGGGGTAAAAAAGAGAGAGATAGAGAGAAAGATAGAAAGGGAGTGAAGGTAAAAGAGTGAGAATGCAGAAGGGGAATTAGGATGCATATTGATATTACCTGGATATTATTTTTCCAGGTAAATCGATGGAGAACAAATTCTCATTTACAACAATGACCTTAGATTATACCTAATGTTTGAGTTAGAAATGCAGAAATTAGGAATTATTTTGATTGATAGTTAAGATCAGAGGAATGGAAAGTGATCAATTATATTTTCAAAGAGCGTTATGAGGAATCTAATCCAGTTTTTGTGGTAATTTGGTTATAAAAAAACTCATATTTCAGATTTTTGAAAGGGGCCAGATTTGACCTGAGGACAACAGGAGGGTTAAGATCCACTAGTCTCTCTCATGTTGTCCTCATGCTGTCCTCATGTTGTCCTATATCAATGTTCTTTTTAATTCCCCAAAATAACATGATTGATTCCACCCAACGCTCTTTGCCAAGTACAAATCTCTACTTTCATTATATTGGGGCCTCTTATTCAATTTTATGATATACAGAAGAATAAAATTAAATTGGCTTTGAAATAGTATTGAGTAAAAGTTGACATATTCCAGTCTGTGATTATCATCAACATCCATTCCTTTAATTTTAGTCTCAATAATTCCTAATTTCTGCTTTTCTAACTCAAACATTAGGTATAATTTCCTATAAATGAGCTTTATTGACCATAAATTCCCAAAATTAACTGTAAAACTAAAGTTAATGAGTTATTGTTACGTGGTGATAAATGTCAAAAAAAGGACATAAACATAACAATAAGTTAAAAACATCAATGAAAAGCATCAACAAAAGTGTTGATTTTCAATTGTAAAAGGAAAACAAAACGAGGGTTAAGAATACCCATCTAAGTGCTGTTAAGTTAACAACATCGATATGAGGGATGACTCTTAGAATGTATTTTTGTAATCTTTTTATCTGTTCTGTCATGCTGTCACGAATCAGCCCTCCATCCATCTTTGCCAGGGAAAGGAGATGAAGAGAGAAAAGGTGAGACCGGGAGGATTGATGAGGAGATGCTCTCCTCTCTTTCCTCTGTTTGTTCATGGTCCTGTAAAGGTCAGAGACTACGCAGCGCTCCCTAAAATATC
The DNA here is from genome assembly GCF_013103735.1 of Etheostoma cragini. NCBI lineage: Eukaryota > Metazoa > Chordata > Actinopteri > Perciformes > Percidae > Etheostoma > Etheostoma cragini. The sequence continues at coordinate 29,574,746 of NC_048410.1, read as the reverse complement.
AGGACTTTAATGACAAACCGCGAAGATCCCCCGTTCCTAATTATCTCGCCGTCTCCCGTCATGAGCAGCACGACACAAAACTTCATCTTTAAACTCCGTCCCACTCCCTGTCTCTCTCTCTCTCTCTCTCTCTCTCAGCTGGGTTCATTTCCTCTCTTAATATTCTCAGTTTTCTCCCGTTGTTTGCTCATCTCATTTCTTTCATGTTTCATTGTCATTGCAGCCATACTTTCTTTTGAGGCCCCCTTTGTGTCTGTCTCGCTCTCTCTTTCTTTCTTCATGTCAATGTATTTCTTTCCTGGGAGAAACAGAAAGCAGAAGGTTTTTAAGCATTCTTTTTATTTCTCGGTTTTACAGTCAACTTCTCAGTCAGCGCTTCCTCCCTATTGCTTCTGCTCAGGTTTGATCTGGGTTTCTTTCAAAGAGACTCAGAGAGGGGATGCACTGGTGTGTGTGAGTGTGTGTGTGTGTGTGTGTCTGCTCTTACGGCCATGTGTAATTTTGCACCTCTGGACTGTTAAGTTAATGTTTAAGCAGCAACACTCAGAGCATACTGAGCTGAGAATCAAGTATTTCTAATGATTTTTCTTGAAGGCATCACAGTCAAAGACCCTTCATCCTGAAGCTACACCTTCAAATAAATACAGCATGGCCATGCAGCCTCCAACCCTAAAAACAGTTCATGTCTTAGAAAAATATGACAGAAATAAAACACTACATTTTGTGTTTGAGCATAAACAAATAAAAGAAATTAAAGATATTACTTAAACATCCATCCATTAGCTGTACCTCATCCCAAGCAATAAGAGCAAAACAAAGAAAAAACAAAAGAAACAATAAAACGGCAAGATGTTGCCTATGTCGTTTAAATAGCAAATTAACTGACTCATTTGCACCCATGGCCGTGCTGGTCTTCCAGTGAGTTCTGTTCAGGTGCATTCTGGGTGTGCTGGTCTTACATGGAGATGTGTTCAGGTGCATTCTGGGCGTGCTGGTCTTACAGGGAGGTGTGTTCAGGTGCATTCTGGGCGTGCTGGTCTTACATGGAGTTCTGTTCAGGTGCATTCTGGGTATGCTGGTCTTACAGGGAGGTGTGTTCAGGTGCATTCTGGGTCAAAAAGAGTACAGGTAACGTGCAACTTGGCTTAACAGAGTTGGCGTGTATGTTTACATGAAATCATGAGGTCGTGCAGGAAATGGATTTCACCACGCTGAACAGCAATGCATAACTTATTGGCTCTGAAAAAGGTCCTGTATCAGTAGCTGATGTAATCATGTAAAAACACTAGTTACTTTCTCAAGGCCCGCTTAGGGAGAACCAAAGAAATGCCTCCTTGCCCCGCAGTTCGTACTCTCCCCCTCCCGGGCATCGTCGCTGCATTGCTAACTTTAGTCATGTTCGTTTTAACCATCATGTGTTCCTTCGGGTCACATTGGATCCATTTTGAAAGGTTTTTTTTTCCATCAAAAAACGTGTATGTAATATAAAAACTTCAGAAACATCAAAAGAAAACGTCCAAAATATGTTACGATAAAAATGTTGAAAAAAATAACCAAAAGGTCGAAAAGAGCAACAAAAGCGTTGCGATTTGGCATGTTTGATGGGAACACAAGACAAGGATTAAACATTGAATATGATAATGTTAGCTGTTTGCTTAACGGTAAACAAGACCTGAAGTTAAATGTCAACCTGTTCTCCGCTCTGCAGCAGCAACGCAGCGGTGCCCGTGCACGTCCGTGTGTGTTGGAGATGCGACTTTTAAAATCTTTCTAGCTTTACAACATCACACACCCTGCCTCTAAGATTAGATACACATGCGGGATTGGCAAAAAATTAGTCACGTAAAAGTCTTATTAACTCAAAATCTGTGGCGGTTTCACGGAAACGCTGAACGTTCTGTGATGGGTCCACGGAAGACTTCAATGAAATGAACACAGCCCCATAAGTTAGGGAAAAGGTCATGGTGCATCGGGTTAGTTGAGGAAAAGAACAACGGGTTAGTTTAGAACATGGGACACCCCGGTCTCGTGGGTGATAGTTCTGTGTCCGTTTTACCCCTCCAGACCCCCCCCCCCCCCAACGTACCTACTTGTTTGCTCAATGCGTACAAGCGCAACAAGTCGCTGTCTAACAACCAACTTAGTCGCGACTCATTTTCTGTTTCACCAGGGTCACTAAGAAAGACTGAATCCGTAGAAGCACATGTTGCTAAATGGACAATGGACAAAATATTGAACCCAGAATATCAAATTGGGTTCTGAAAAAAACTTCCTTTTGTGTGATATTGTGTCAGATTTCTTTCAGGATTAAGGTCATGGTGGCTGCTAAAAACAGGTGGAAGTTGCGGCTCCCTTGTGAAACATGCACATATTTCCTCCCATAACTGTCTTAGTGCCTTGCTCTTCTGCAGCTTCCTCAAGCTTTACGCGGCATTTAACCCCCAACACTGGGCGTTTCTCAATACCAAGTAAGCAAAGAACGGACTTGTGTTCTTGCGGAGACCGTACTTGCTGGCTGTACCTGGAAGACTGTACTCGCGAGTTCAGAAGCACACAAAACACTTTTGACAATTTTGAGACGAAGCGTTCTTCCTGTTATTGCGCAACACCCCCAGCATAGAGTGGCGCTGCCAATTTATAGTTAGCTTTGATATGTGTATTCATAATAAAGCATGGACGATCACCCTTCACACCGCCTCGTTGTTTTGTTACGTTTTCATCTAAAGTGCTATTAAGTATCACGGGCCAATAACTGTATAAATAACGACACAACAGCGAGAAGAAAACCTTGTAACATATTTCGGGATTCACTTTTAATTGAAATCGGAAAAGAAACATTAAAATGTATCAAAATTATAGATGGAATGGGTAACGTTAGCCACTGCCGTCGGTATACTTTACGGAGAAGCAGAAGAGGAGCCTGCGAGTGAGCAGAGCCAGGAGGAGGGGATATATCCTATAACAACAGCGGTGAAAATAGTTTTAAATATCTTACAATTGTGGACCTGGCTTTCCTCTTCCATTGTTGCTGCTGCAGTGGTCTGTCTAAATGTGGGGCCAGAGGGGTCTGTGAGCTGACTGACTGACCGGCTCGCGAGAGTCATTCCCGGCTGGCGTAGCAAGCTCGCCCGCCGGGGGTTGTGGAGCTTTCAAACTCATCTTTTTTAATTCACCATCATTTTTTGTTGAACTGCCTATATTCAAAATCTACACAGCTGATTTTTCGCCTTAAAACATCCCAAAAATGAATTTATTGATTTACTAATTGACGTAAATTGTGAAAATCTGTGCATCGGAAACCATATGCGCTTTACACCCGAATTGAATGCTGGGATACCGGACCGGCCAAGTTCACACAAGTCACCATCCGATGTATCCTCGGTAAAATGGGCGTGTCGAGATCACATCCGGGGACTTTAAGTGTTCTTGGCGAAATGCTAACTTGTGTATTGGGTCAGTACTTTGGCCACCAAACATGACGTTTCACAAGAACACAAGTCCATAGAAGAACACATATTGAGAAACGCCCACTGTCACTATAGAGCCTCCCTGTAACCAGCCAGCTCCTTGGCAACAGTTCCACTCAACATGCATAAGGACGTTTTTTTTTGGTTGGTTTTTATGCAGCAACACCAGAACTTCTCATCCCAGTAAATCTGACATGTAAACAAAACCGTTTTTTTTGTTTCATAACCGATTTTCTGAGGCAAAACAAAAGAGACAACAAAACTCTTTCAGCAGCAGGATTTTGTCTTCCCTGAGGGGGGGTACTTTGAACGGAGCTCAGATGAATTGGGTGAGTTTAGGTTCTCATTAAAATAATTGGTAGAACAGCCAACTCACTCGCTCGCTGCTCAGACGAGTAATTTATCTAAAGGATGTCAACACGACTGAAGAGGGGGTGAGGGAGTCTGCAGGGATGCACTAGCATGTGTGTGCATGTATGTGTGCATGTATGTGTGTGTGTGTGTCTTTTGCACATAAGCACATGTAGTGTACTAGATGTGGATGTCTTTTCTGTATATGTGGACTTCTGTGTCAATGTCTGTGTATGAGATGTAGGTTTAATGTAATTACATGTGCATATGAACAATTACAGTGCTTGTGTGTGTGTTCCCCGTTGAAACCGGGCATCCAGCTGCTGTTTGAGGTCACTGATTTAATTCCCTTTTGTCTTTTTAATATCTTCTCCATTTCTCACTCTCATTATTCCTTCTCCTCTTTCATTCCCACCTGCGTCATCACCTTCGTAAATGGCTCTCATTTCTTTTTTTTCCTGCTGAGCCATATTGCCTAAATGATAATCCCAACTTCCTACCACCATGTCATGTTTTTCTGCATACATGACATCGATCAAAGCTGGGGAAAAGTCAGAAGCAAACCCCACAGCGGTCGTCATAACAGGGCTGTGTGTGGGAAAAAAAAAAAAGAAATGAAGTAAATGTTGCTGGGAGCGTGTCCTTGTGTGTCAGCCATGTCAGTTGGATCTGTGAGCTGTAACAAAGCTCAGCTGCTGTACATTCCATGTCTGCAAGATAACTAAATGTACTCTAGGTAATAGGTAATCATATAGCTGTCTCCTTGTCTTCTTGTCTGCACATGATGAAGGAAAGAAGATGGAGACCGGTAGAAAATCTATCAGGTAGACGGAAGTACAACAGGAAAAAAACAGGGACGTGTAGAAAGGTATGCAACAAATAACGAGAAAATAAGAGGAAATAAAGAGAAAAACATCTGTAACAAGGTATGGTGTGAATGATGAATGACTGAGTTTCTTTAACATATTTTGGATCTTGCATTGCCAGACCTTCCTCCACAGCACTGCTAAGGAGGGTCTGGCAAGTCCACACAGTAGAGCATGGGAGAGTCTAGCTGACTGTCTAAATTTACCCTGCAGAGACCAGAGGACCAGATAACCATAGTCCTCAGATTGGACAGATGGTCTAGCTAGCTGTCTAAATTTACCCTGCAGAGACCAGAGGACCAGGTAACCATAGTCCTCAGATTGGACAGATAGTCTTGCTTGCTGTCTGGATTTACCCTGCAGAGATCTGAG
>NC_048410.1:29538442-29569590 GCF_013103735.1 Etheostoma cragini | reverse complement strand
AGTCTTGCTAGCTGTCTGGATTTACCCTGCAGAGATCTGAGGACCAGGTAACCATAGTCCTCAGATTGGACAGATAGTTTTGCTTGCTGTCTGGATTTACCCTGCTGAGATCTGAGAAATTTCACCGAAGTTTAAAATACCAACACAGAAAATTGTCATGGTCCCAGAAGTCTCTTTCCCTCGTGATTCTTCCATTTGGGGTTAGTCCTCCTGCAGAGCCAGAAGTGCCATTGTGCAGAATTACGCATGGGGAAGGGGGGGCTCAGCACAGTATTTTTGTTGACAAGAATATGTGATTGTTAACACCTTTCCAAAATCACAGCATTAACTAGTAGTATCCCCCACCCAGAGAACAAGTTGAAGACTGAAGTGTAAAAGCTAAACCCATGTTTCGTTATGCATCTTTGGTCACCAACAGTACTAAAGTTGGGACTGATAACGTGGACATTGAGTGGGAGGATTAACGGCTTTGATATTTGGTTATATGCGCAGCGAAATTGTATTCTGCTGTTATCTAATGGTGGAGTATTTGAGGCTATCCTGTATTCCATGAAGTCAGGCCGTCTCCGCCTCCTGCGCTCCGTGGTGGACAATGTGACGTGAGACATTAAATATTAAGACCCAATTTTGATTTGAGTTGAATTTGACAAGGTGTTTATAAAACAATCATCACTCAGTAAAAGCACAAATAACACTGCTGGATTTGTCTTCATGACAACGTGGATGAATGTCAACACTTAAATATTAAGAGTAATCATTATTCCCACATTTACTCCAGTTCACCACCTCACCATCTGTATGGCTCAGAGAGAGGAGGACCGAACATTCTCTCATCAAGTTCGCTTTTTATAAATCACAACCTTTGCGTAGGAAATGGCATACGCACATTTTCAGCCCCCGTTTTGTGTTTGTACATTTATAAATGAAACCCCAGGTGACAGCACGTTAAAGGGCATTTTACCCCTTTCCAACAACCTTTTCCATAGCTGATGTTCAACTTCCCTCTGTCTTCCATTGTTTTATCTGTCCTTTTACTTCTTTTTCCCTCCACACACATTTCACTCTTCCTTCCATCCTTGTCCCGACTCCCTCCCTCCACTCATCTTAATTCTTTTCTCATGACATCCTTAGAGAAAAATGATATTTGCCGGGCCAACAGCTGTGTCTTAAAAGCCTGACACCAGCAGGTATATGTGTGCGTGTGTGTGTGTGCTCTAACGTCATGCTGAACAGGTAAAGAAATGAGATTGCCTGTTATGCATATGTATCCGTAATCAAAAACTAATCATCAATGCGGCCGTCACGGAACTAACGGCACAGCATCAGGGACAGAAATAACAGCGACACTAAATGTTTGGCGTTGTGTAGGTACACCGGGCTGAGGTAAACTCAAAATACGGCATGAACATTGTTCATCAACATATCGTTCTTCCTGTCACTCAGAGCCATGTAAAAAAAAATGGCTTCAAATGATCACAGGTGAAGGTTGATGCAGGTACACATGGAGTAAGTATACAGTGAAAAGTTAAGTATATCAATGACAATAACCACAATACACAACAGGTGTGAGGCACAGCCGGGATAAGACTAGAGCAATAAAGCAAAAATAATTAGGCAAAGTATAAAAAAAAATACTTGATCCCCTGCTAAACATTTGCCCACTCACAAAGAAATGATTAGTCTGAATTATTAATGGTAGATTTATTTGAGCAGTGAGAGACAGAATAACAAGAAAATCCAGAAAAACGCATTTCAAAAATGTTATAAATTGATTTGCATTTTAATGAGGGAAATAAGTATTTGTCCCCCTCTCAATCAGAAAGGTTTCTGGCTCCCAGGTGTCTTTTGCACAGGAAACGAGCTGAGATTAGGAGCACAGTCTTCAAGGGAGATGTTCATGTTGTTAAGTGTAAGTTTTGTACGTTGTTTCAAAAAGCAAAAAAACGAGTAAAAGGTCTTAATCATAACTGAAAACAAATGGAATATAATGTTGGGGGATTTTATATCAGGTGCACTTGACACCAAAGTCCAGTTAGTTTGATTAGTGTGAGCGCTGCATACTGTACTCGGGCACAGTTGGTTGATCCGTTTGCCGTGTCCAGGCTACAATTCATGCGTCCTCCAGTACAGTTCGCATCAGGTTTGAAAACCACCTGTAACAAAACACAGATGTGGACTTCTATTTAATACAAGACGTTTTTAACACTGGGGCCTCTGTATCAAACAGCAGGACAGCGTGCCGCAGACAGACCTGGGTCCTGAGGGGGGCTGAGAGCTCCATGCCCTCCTCCGGCTGGTAGCCAAGCAAAAGCTTTATGCTACAAAACACAAAGTGTACACGCAATGAGGACACACACAAAGCTAATTAAGACTATCAGCTCCACAAAACCCCCCTCTTTATTTCCCAGTATGGCTTCTGAAAAGATTGTGGCGTCCGGAGACTTTCAAGCGCAGAACATCGAGCAAAGATGAGAACTTGTTCTGAAGAGTCCATCGTGGGTGGGTTGGGGGTGGTGCACCATTACGGAAGGCTTGTATCATGTGGACTTGCCAACAGTTTTGTTGTCATTACAAGAAACTATGTACTTTAATAAGAGCTACACATTTATTATTGTACATACTTATGCTACCCTGGAAATCCAGAGTTCTCACCAGAGCACAATTTGAATTTGTCCAGAGAGTTACTCTGGCATCGAGTAATGCTGCTCATTAACTAGCCACTTGTAGACGAGCCACACCAATCACATCGGTTTATCTGATGTAGGCAAGGCCAGAAGCCAGCTGCACCAATCACATGTTTACACCAATTACTTTTTTTTTTCCTGCAAGAAGTGACATGACACTGTCATGACACATGAACCATAACTTGTCATAAAACTCCACTACAGTGGAAGACAGGACTAACATGAACTGGAAGGTGAAGATTAAGGATTTAGCATTTAACAACTAACCTGGGAGAATATTTAAATCTAACAATTTGTTAGCTGGTCTTTCGGATCACAATTTGATCTTTGTGGCCAAAAAGCTTTCTAAAAAGACATTTATTCTGCCATGGAGTGTGAGTTTGTTGGAATCCCAAAAAACACCAGGAAGGATTTAATAGTGCTGTCCAGCAGATTGACTGGGCTCACATGTTGTGGGGAACAAACTGAGATGGATTGTGAATCTTTTGTAGTGACAATTGAGAGAACAATTAAATATTTTAGCTGTAAAGGTAAACACGTATGCAATAAAACATACTTCCCTGGATGAGCTCTGACATACTCAAACTAATGAAAGTAGTCTTGAGTTAAAAAATGCAATTTAAACTAAGCCAGTGGGTGTTAAAAATCTGTTAACATTGAGGAATAAAACTGTTAAAGCTATACGCAAGGCCAAAGCAAGTTGTTCCTTGACTATAATAGAAAATGCAAAAGGGGATTCTAAAAGATTTGGAAACCAACGGAAGAAACTTGTAGGACAGGACATAAGGAGGAAAAAACGTTTTGAAATTAAGATAAATGAACAAATTACAAATAACTCAAAGTTGCCAATGCCTTCAATATTTCTTTACTGAATCTGTGTGCACTGTTGCCCAAAGCTTCCCATCTAACAAGCTAAATATTTGTCTGATAAATAATTCAGAACCAATTTTCAACCTAGGCACAGTGACAGAATCCAAAGTCTTACAGACTAGAACACTAAAAGCTTTCAGAACTAGAGACATAGACATGTGCAGAAAGAACGCAGTTCCACATTAATAACACAAGTAACCAAAACTGTCATCTCTCCATTATTTAGGCGGTATTTCCAAGTGTGTGGAAGTCAACTGCTCTTGTTCCAATTTTCAAAACCGGAGATCCATTCTCAGGGGACAATTACTGACCAATCAGCATCATACCTACAGTGTCAAAAGTTCCAGAGAAACTAATTTCCCCACAAGTAATAACACATTTGAATACCACTACATTTTCCCTTCATTCAATGCAATTTGGTTTCAGAACTCAACAGAAGTTCTCCACAGAAACTGCTAGTTGTTTTTTCATAGAAAATATCACATTTAATGGAGAAAGGTGATGTGGTTGGAGATGTTTCTTGATCTAAAAAAATATCCTTTGACACTGTAAACCCTAAATTATTAACCAAACTAAGCAGATTTAACTTCTCCTCAGATGCAATAAAATGGATAGAATCCTATCTATTGAATCAGTCAGTCAATCAGGATCAGTGATTACCACTCACCGCCCCTTGCCATGTCCACAGGGGTATCTCAAGGTTCTATTTTGGGGCCTCTTTTATTTTCACTTTACAAAAACAACCTCCCTTCAGTTGGTCCAGATGTCTATATTCAGATGAAAGCAGACTATACAGACATATATATATCCATGGCCCATGTCTCTGAATGGCTAAATCCATCCTTCTTAAAAACTTAAGGTATATAAAACACTTTCAATGTACTTTTCTAAATCAAACGTTGCAAATAATCAGGCAGCTACTTAACTGACAGAGGAAAAATAACAGTTGTGTCAGTATTCAAACACCTAGGCATCTTTATACACTGTAAATTAAATTGTAAAGCCCAGAAAAAAAAAAAGGTCTGCAATCAAGTCAAAGTTAATGTCGCAAATTGCCGGTTTATAAGATCACACTTGTCATTACAGGCAGCTAAAATGTTTATGTACAGTGTTGTTCTGTCTCACATCACTTACTTTAGAGTCACTTAAAAAAAAACTTTAGAGTCACTTTTAAAACAGACAATCAAAAATTCTGGATAACAAACCATCAAGTTATCACCATTTTAAACTAATGTCTGTATTATAGCAAGCGTGTACACTGCATTTATCAACAGGATTTGAATAGTTATCTGTTTTACAGCTATTTGTGTAAGTATTGTTTGCTGTAATCTTCTTGTTTTCTTTTAGGAAGACAATTTTAAAATCTGTCCAGGGACCAGGGATGAAAATTAGCCTTTTGGCTAATTCTGGTGAATTTGCAGCAATGTTAATGTTCACTGTCCCTGTCAAATAAATTAATAAAATAAATAAACATGACAGCATCATCCGAAATACAAGCCGCAAACAGAACATAACCAGTGGTATTCTTACAATGATATTTGCCAAATCTTCTCCTTTTCCAAAGCAGGACTCTATCCTAGCCTGCTAGTGACACTCAGTGGTTGACACGTCATGGGTCACTTACATACATGGTTCTATTAGCAAGCATTACGCAGCCACCTTTTATTGACCTCCAGTATCATCTTACATTAAAGCCTTGGAAAGGTCAGGCCACTAATGGCATAATTCCTTCTCTTTAATCCCTTCCTGTTAAAATGAGTTCATACAAGCTCCTGTCCCAATGCTGTGCATGGGTCTTTAATCCCGAATGACAGTTGTTTAAGCATCTGTCTCATTGTTCAACTGTAGCTGATTTAATGTAGCATCCTCTTTGGACCAATTTTAGTTGCCATGATAATAAATTGTATCATTGGGATGTTTCAAATTCAGAAGGAAAGTTCTCATCAAGGTGAGAAGAACTCATGGCTGTTACAATTTACAATAAAGACACAAAGGCATAGTCCTCTCTGTATGTGTAGAAATCTTTAGATGCTTCAAATACAGTACAACATAAAATGGTGTTTCGGAAAAGTAAAAAAATGAAAATGAAAAGCCCGGATTAACTATAAAGGACATCCACCATCCCGGTCACTCCCTGTTTGAACTGTTGGCTTTTAGCATATGCAACAGCAGTATGGAAACTGATCATTGCAATGACAAGAAGTATGCATGTCCGTATGTTCATCATACTGATTCATGCAACGACTATGCTGCTATGTGTTTCAATTCATTCTTTCTTAAGTAACACTTGAACTTACATTATACATTATATTTTTATAGAATCAATGAATGATGCACTGACTGGAGAGCACTTCAAATTTCGTTGTACCTGTGACAACAATAAAGACCTATTCTACGCTATTCTAAGATTGCCGTTTTTCCCTTCACTGTTGATGCACAGAGCGAAGACTCCGCATGTTCACCCTAACTGAACATGTTTTATTGTATTACAACAGCAACAGAGAGAACTGAGAGAAAACGCTGCTTTCTCTTCTTCTCAAGAAGATAATTAAACATGGCAGCCATCTTAAGTGTGATGTTGTTCGGATCTAGGCCCGCCGGGAGCACGTCTTCACTGCACAGGCCTTGTTTTATTTTCAGTGGAAGTGATCTTTTCCGTTACGCTTTCCCAACAGCCCGGCAAAGTGCAAGCGAAAAAAAAAACTCGCACTGGGCACTGCTAAGCGCTACAAGCTAAACGAGGACACAAGGTGTCTAGAGTCACAGAAAAGATCAGTGTGTTGTCTGTAGACTTTCCTCATAGCCAGTTATGTGATAACTGTGCGTTAATTAAATAGCAAAAAGGATGGAGTTTGAGATGTTTTACTTTATGGTTTTATCAGGGTCTTTATGTCCACAAGAAATGCATAATGTAATACAGCAATGTTCTTTTTAGGGGTGTATCTATTCTACTGTATGAATGAATCTATCCTTCATTTGCATGCCAAGCACTTTTTTGATTCGTTAAGACTCTTATGTTTGTGATCTTTTTCCTTTATTTGTCTATTAATGTAATGTATAAGGTACCATCAGGTTTCAGAAAATGAATGAATGCATGAATATGAATGTTTTATATCATTTTTAGTGTGCATGTTACGAATTGAGGAAATGAGAACCAAATGCAGAGATGAGGCAGACAGGAGAAGAGTAACAAGGATGATTTCTCAAAACAGAAAGTCCAAACTAACACAGGGATAAAAAATGTACAAAAAAACTCCAGGAACACAAAGTCCAAAAGGAGCCGAAGATCCCCAAAAGTCAACAGAGAAAGGAAAAACTCACCTCAGGGAGGATTCCAAAAGCAGGGCAAGCTGACTGGAACAGAACCATCCACCAACACATAAAACCATCGGAAAAGAGACAAATGGAACACAGAGGTTAAATACAAGAGGTAACGAGGAACAGGTGATATAACAGGTGAATCACATCAGGGCGAAGACGCCAATCACAGACGCGGGAAAAAACAAGGCAGGTAGTAAAACTAGAGACAAGACAGCCCCGAAAACCAGAATTTGAAAAATAAAACAGGAAACAGACCATACAGACACATATGAGACCAGAAGACAGAAACTACAACACAAGACCAGGGAGGAAACTAGGACACAAAAACACGAGGAGAGAAGACGGAACCAAAAAGCAGAGAAAGAGGAACAGAAAACAAAGCAGTGTACCCAAATCATAACAGTGCATTCATTAAACAGTAATCCACATCCATGTACTTTCTATTGCTCTGGTATGATATATATTACGGTTACTATGCAGGGGTTGAATTGAAGTTCAAGCTTTAGCTATAGTAATGGAAATGTGAATGAATGTTGTGTATTTACGCCTGATTTCATGTGGAAGTTGTTGATTGGCAGTCAGCTCCTACATCCGATGGCTTCTCAGGATTGCCTGAAGATGGTCCAGTACCATAACATATGCTATAAACATTATATTTCTTTTTCAAGTTAGACAGCGTACAGCAGTTTCTTTGCAACTTTTGACCTGCTTGTCCCCCTCTGACGCACCTGTCTCATATTGATGTGCACAGTATTGTTTTGTACTGATGCCACTAAGTGGCCCATCGCACATGGAATTACATCGCACTAACATAGTCTATTTTTGTTTGTTCTTATGTATTTTCAGATATTTCCTTTTGTATTTTTGTTATGCTATGTTGGAGTAAGGCCACGCACTGAATGACACACATTCACATGGACACATTTGCTCGTCCAGTCAGAGAGACTAAGGTGTCAAAGGGATGTCAGAAGTTTTTTTTGTCACATACAGAAAACATCTCCTCACTATCTGCTAGCTGCCTGTCCCCAGAACACACTGTAAAAAACATATCACTATGTGCTAGCTGCCTGTCCCCTGAACACACTGTAAAAAACATCTCCTCACTATCTGCTAGCTGCCTGTCCCCTGAACACACTGTAAAAAACATTTCCTCACTATCTGCTAGCTGCCTGTCCCCAGGACACACTGTAAAACACATCTCCTCACTATCTGCTAGCTGCCTGTCCCCGGAACACACTGTAAAAAACATCTCCTCACTATCTGCTAGCTGCCTGTCTCCTGAACACACTGTAAAAAAACATATCCTCACTATCTACTAGCTGCCTGTCTCCTGAACACCGTTTTTTTTATTAGACCAGCATGGCAGACAGAGACAGACAAAGAGGAAGATGGTTGGATTGCATTAATTCACTCTAGCGGTCTTCAGTTAATCTGTGCTCTAACAAGAAGTGCAGAAAGTTAAAAATAAATAAATAAAAATCATGATGCCTCATCACTTCCGTCTTGACTTTCATCCTCCTCATCCACCATTTGTATGCAATGTGTAAGCCTTGTCAGCACACTGGGGGTGAAACAATAGCAGCAGTTGTCTTTTGTTTTTCATTTAAAAAAATTAAAATGAAGCAGAATCCCCATAACGGGACGCAGTGACATTTCCAACCACAATCCCTTCAGTGATTTTAGCTCAGCTCTCCAAACCTTACTTTAAAAGCCGAGCACAGGCTCATCCCTTACAACAGATCGGAGCATTCACAGCAAGACAAAGTAGCGCAAAGTGGATGATTGTACAAACAAAGAGAGAGGGAACGGTGTAGAGGAAAGGGGCTAGAAGGAGATAGAGAGAGACAATTAAAATCCTCCACTTAGCTTTGTTTACAGTGCGCCAAAAGTCTTTGGGCCGTTTAATCTGTTAAGCGGGGCTTTTGTCTTGCTATCATCTAAAGAGGATGGCGTCATTTTCCCCCCGTTTTACCCTATACTGCTCATTTTCAGAGCCACAAAGGAGCTTAATCTAAGCAGTTAAAAAGGCCGCTCTAAGCCGTAAAGTGTGCCTGAAGCATCCATTATGTCATGTCGTTAAAGGGATATTCTGTCAGTGAAGCGTCGGCCCGCTACGCTAAGGGACAGCTGACCCAAAAACACTCCTATTGTGTTAAGATGTGTTTAACCTCATCCACTGTGCCTGGAATGTCTCTGTGTGTGTGTGTGTGTGTGTGTGTGTATTGAACTAAATTTATGGGGTCCAAAAAAACGGTAATACAGTATACTCATGGGGTCCGGACAGCTTGTTATGGTTACGGTTCGGCTAAGGGGCCAGGGAATGCATGATGTCAATGACGGGTCGCCGCAAAGACAGTGAGAAGCAGTATGTGTGTGTGTGTGTGTGTGTGTGTGTGTGTGTGTGTGTGTGTGTGTGTGTGTGACATTTAAGTTTTGTGTGTAGGAGTATGTTGTTGTCTTTAAGCTATTCTTAAAGGCTCAGAGTTTGTGTTTGTGTGCGCGTATGTGTGTTCAAGTCCTATAAACCCCTTCTTAACAAGGGCTTCTACTTTCTTGTTTTGGGAGGGGGGGGGGGGGTTACATTTTAAGGCAGAATGAGGAGGATTTGTCTATTGTGGTTTGGAAAGACGACATTCAAAGTTGGCCACTTCTCCCCGACTAGTGAAAGCCAACTTCAGACTCATTTCACTTCAGATTCATTAACATTCATTATATTTCTTTTCATTATATTCATTATATTTTTTTCACTGCTGTGTCCGCTGGTTTCGTAGCTTAATCTGGGATGCGTGGTTGCGATCGCTTTTATTGAGGTTGATGCCAAGAAATGTCCCAAACACAACAATCTAAGACAATCCAGGCAGAAGGCAGCGTCTCTGCAGATACACACACAAAGTGATGACAAAGAGGGCTTCATTCTGTATGAGGCTATACATTGTGTTTGAGGAAAATCTTACTTGTGCCTTTAATGTAAGTGTGCATGCTGTGCATATAAGCTTGCGCATTTGTTTCCATGTGTACTTTTAATATGGATGTACTGTACAACCATGCTTAAATGTGCATGCAACTGATGTGTTTTAATGTTTTTCTTCTTGTGCGTGGTTTAATCCGCATGCAAGAGTTTCATCCCATTTTAAGTATTTGTGTGATTGCATTATTTTTTCAATGCTTCAGCCTTGTTATAAGTGATTGTGTTTGTGTGGGCATCTAAGCCTTTTTCCTCACTGTAATACTGCTTCTTGAGAGTTGAGAGTGGCCCATTTGTCACCTCGCCCAGCATGTGAGGAGCAGATTGGCACTGAAATCACCTCTGTGTTTGGCAGATAGCTCTCTCTGGACCACTGCTATACAGCCTGAATGCTAGGCAACATGCGTTATCAAAGGTTACAAAAGGAGAATATGAAGTAGCTTAGGTCACCTATAGATAGAAAGACAGAGAGACCCAATCTGAGGGACACCCAACAGTGCTAATCTGAATCTGAATCTTAGTTCACACTGTCACGTCCCGGCTACTTCTTCAGTCTGCTTTTTACTAGTGAAGTAAAATTATTTGGGGCTATTTGAGCGTCCACATGGTTCTTAGTCTGGGTCCACGACAGTCCATTTCCAGGATAATTGCCTAACAATTAATGTTCCTCACTCTTCTGCTCACCTTCCACTGCCGTTCTCAAATTCTGTTCTCATCTGGAAACAACAACAAACTCCGAGCTAGCAAGCTACACGCTGGAAATGGCAAGTTTTGGATTGTGTGCAAGGCAGGCCTGCTTGGTTCTGAAGTGGAACGATTGTAAAGATTTACAAAGAAGATGTTCACACATTCAACATTTAGTCTTTAACTGGGACGGTTTGGGACTGATTGTTGGGTTGCTGTGGACGAAGTACACACAGTGATACACTGGTATAAGCCAGTGAAGTTTATCCATGTTCCATTTAAGTTCCATTTTTTCGGACAATAAGTCACACTTATTTTCATGATTTGGCTGGTCCTGCGACTTATAGTCAGGTGCAACTTATATTTAAATATCTATTTAATTTAATATGTTTGTACATGTTAATTAATTCTGAAAATATAACCATCTGTCAGAGGGCGCTCTAGGCTTGTGACAACTGCATGCTGAAAGAGACCGAACACAATCGAAATGCCCCCCAAAAGAAAATCCTATTCTGTGGATTACAAAGCTTTTGACCCAAGCTTTGACTCGGGTACATTCACAAAAACAACCTAGGTTGCATTTTGGTGAGAATTACGCTTACTGCTGATGTCAGCATGTGGGCAAGCTGTCAAAAAAAATCAACAGCTTGATTTTCAATTTGGCAATCATTTACCTTTTTCAATCTATTTACATTGCTTTACTTACTCAATCACCACACAATCTGGGGTTATATCTGTGATTCCACTTCCTTGTTGTTTTCCTTTGTTTGCAACAGCCACTGTGATATAACATGGCTTCGCTGTGTTGCTGCTGTGACTATTTGGCTCAGAGGGATTTTTAATCGTTCTAGACATGAATATTATTTCGGCAAAGAGCATAACAACCAACATAATTTAATTCAATTCAGGGAAACATGAACATTCATTCTGGAGGGTAAAGTTTGCATAATTTGTTTGGTGTAATATCAGTCAAGCTGTACTAGAGTGTATCACTTATTTCAAATGGAAGACATTCATTATGGAATAGAACCCCTTTATGGAATCAGTTTGCATATTTGTAATAAAATGAGCAGTTAATTAAATTAGTTTTTTCTCTCATAGTGTTATGAATATTAGTCTTTAGGGGCAAACCTTTTGAAATGCACCAAAACAGATAGGACTGATCTACTGGGAAAGAGGGACATTAGCAAACACTCCTGGCTCGTTGTAATCGGGCGCGATACATCAGACTCAGAGCGGGATGGATGGCCTGTTGAGGAAAACACACCTATCTCACCCCTTCAGGACACCTTCAGTAATGAGTGTGCTTTGATTCTACTATAGCATTGCTCTCTCTCTCTTCACCTTTGTCCCACTCATTTTATCCTGCTGAGACAGAAGGGACATGGCGGGGGGGGGGGGGGGGGGGGGGGGGGGGGGGGGGGGGGGGGGGGGGGGCAAGTGAGGAGAGGTGTGGTGAGATAAAGAGACAGAAAGGAGAGTGGTGAGCAGGCGGGGAGGAGTGAGGAAGGGATTAGGAAGAGCAAGGAGCTCAAGTTGTGAGGATTTAAGGCTGATTTATACTTCTGCGTTACATCGAGGCCGCGGCTGCGTACGTACGTGGAGATGGCGACCCTACGCCGTCGTAGAGACAAAGAACCAGCGTGTCTCCCCTGTGCTTTCTGACCACGTGGGAATTCTACAGCAGCAAAAATGAACCCTCTGTTCGATTTCAGAAGGAGAACTCAGAGATGAATGTGGGGGGGGGGGGTTGCAACACTGCCATGCACAGCCAAGTGCACCAATCACAGTGGTTGAAGTCTGCGTCGCCGCAACGTGAAGTTGCGTTACTAATTTGATAATACAGTTTCCAAGGCCGTCTGAGAAGTGCAATGAATTTATGCTTAAAGTGTTCAACACTATGATCCTATTGAATTTAAAGTACTTTCACTACAAATTACTAAACAGGGAAGGTCAGCTCAACTGATATTGTAATACAATGAAAATTGACTCATTTTTTTACTTTCATAAATTACATCGTTCAGAGGTTTGTTGACATATTTGATGCTATCTTTTTCAGAATGAGCCTTTAATTTAAAACATTTTAGTGTACATTTTTTGAGAAACTTAAAGGGAAGTGTTGTGTGCCTGTCTTAATACTGAATTAGGCTTCTGAAATCAGATTTCATTCTGAATTTAATAACCACATAGAGCGTCTATTTGCTCGCTTTATTGTCCGAACACCATTACTACGGCCACATGTCTTCAGCCTATGCCCGTATGTTACTCAGCCATTACTTCCTGTTTATTAGACATGTGACCTCTCTAATCCAATACATAACAGGAATGTTAGATAAAATGACATTCAAAACTTCCTCATAAAAAATACTGAATGAGTAAAGAAATATTGAAAGAAACATTGATGACATTTTCAAATGAGTCCTCCTTAGACTATGACCATGTGAAACCTAAAGTCATTGGCAGATCTATATATTCATTTTAGTAATATTAATATACAGCATGCAAGGACCAAAAAGCCCAACACAAGCTCAGCAGAATTAAACTCCAATAAAACCTCAAAGAGCTTGCATGCTCTTGATAATGGTGGAGAAAATGATTTTCTTTTACAATTCAGAGACAATTTGTTTCTCACCATTTGCACAATCTGAGGACGGATCCATGCAGAAGCCATTTCCTTTTTATTTTAATGCTTCAATAGGTGTGATGCAATGCGCATGCAATGCGATGGGGCAGCGTTCATTGATTTCTAAAAGAGTATTCCCTCAGTGACTGAGGGCCATACCTGATGACTGATGGCTGCATTATAGCTTGAAAGATTCCACACACGTGAAATCTGACTGCATAGAGCAACCTTCAAAAATGTCTGATAAAAATGATTCAAGGAATTTGAAAAATCCAGAGGGAAGAGATTTTAAGAGTAAATAATATAGAGTATGTACAGCATCCTCTATTGAAATAATTTGTGGCATAGACTGACACATTGCAGGGAAGAAGATATCTCCAAAGTAAATATAGCCATTTTAAAAGATGTCCTTGATTTGTCAAACTTAAAATAAAGGAAAGGAGAGAAATGGGTTTCTTGGGGTGAGGATGAAAGAAGAGAGAAAGGTGGGGGAAAATGACGATGTTTGAAGTACAGTTAATTACCAGGAAAACCAAAAGCAGATTTAAAGAATAATACATGTTACCCGTGCACATTTCTCTTTGTTATGCCAATGACACAGACCTAGAGACCTAGATTACACACTTGCGTTTGAAGACATGCCAATGAAGTGCGAAGGTACAAGGAAGCCAGGTTTTTACACACACACACACACACACACACACACACACACACACTCACACACAGAAATAGTTGGCAGTCACTCAGTTTGGCTAGGATCCTCTTAAAGGGGAGAAAATAAGCCAAACCTTTCATCTCAGTAAGCATTAGCTATTTTAGAAGTCAGCTAGTTGTACAGTGTGAGCATATGTGTGTGTGTGTGTGTGCTAGAGAGCATAATGTGTTAGGAGGTTTAGAGAATGATATTCAGGGTGGAAAAGTTAATCCCAACCTCAACTGTATTAGTCACACTCTTCTGCTTTTTATCACACACACACACACACACACACACACACACACACCCACGAACACACACACACGCTGCACTGCACAGGTGACTCTTGGTTGCCCCCTTCTGATCAGCTCAAGGGAATTTTCCCTATTGTCTGTCAGGAACAAGCTGTCCTTTTTTGTCTCTCTCAGTGTAATAACTTTGCCATTGGCTGAAGCTGAATGAAAATAAGTTGTCATTGAGACTGGTTTTAGGACTTCAAACTTTGGTCCTTTATAAGTAAGAATACTACATTCTACAGTATATCCTGTAAAGTCTAAAGTGTACATGGACCTAGTCTATTTTGAAGACGCTCCATGTCCAGGATTGTTCTTGTGCCGCCGGAAATTCTGCCGGATGTCCGTCCCTGTCCTCTGTCTGTGTGTTGGTGTTTTAAACTCTGGTGGATTTCTGAGGAATATGGTTACCTGGTCCTCAGATCTCTGCAGGGTAAATCCAGACAGCTAGCTAGACTATCTGTCCAATCTGAGGACTATGGTTACCTGGTCCTCAGATCCCTGCAGGGTAAATCCAGACAGCTAGCTAGACTATCTGTCCAATCTGAGGACTATGGTTACCTGGTCCTCAGATCTCTGCAGGGTAAATCCAGACAGCTAGCTAGACTATCTGTCCAATCTGAGTTTTCTGTTACACAACTAAAACTACTTTGGACATGCACATGTTCCGTCAAAACAAATTCCCTCACCAGGCGATTTTGCAGACAAATGTGATTGGTTTAAAGAAATGTCAATAAACCAGAGCACGTTTTCACCCATCCTGGAATACTGTGTGGACCAGACAGACCCTCCTACGCAGCGCTGTGGAGGAAGTCTGGTAATGCAAGGCGAAGCGGGGACCAAACTGTCAACAACTTTTCATTGCTTTCACACTAAATGCATTCAATGACCACATTTTCCAAAGATCCATTAACTCTTTCTTCATTCACACTCCAACACCTGCAGTCCTGCACATTGTTCAGTTAAAAACACATTCAAAGCAGAATGATGGAACATGTTGGGCATGTCTGCAGTAACTTTACTGCAATAGGTCTGTGAAGGTTCTGTCATCCAGCATATTGAAATAGATAGAAAACCTATAAAAAGTACTAAACTAAAGTAATAACCATTCCAAACAGCTGATCTGAGCTGAAAGACAAGACGTAAGGTGTGATGTTGATGAGATGATGAGGATGAGGATGGGGATACTTTGTATTTGTTCTACTTTGATGACTAGAGCCCTCATAGTACTGAACAGTAGGAGAGATGATATTGATCTTTATTTTTGTATGTAACGTATTATTGTAGCTCTGGAATTTCAGGCCATTTTTTGTTCTACTTTTTTATTTAATCACAAGTAAATGACTACATACACATATGTAGAAATAATAGAAGATATTGCAGCAAATGTCTGATACATTTGTTACACATACTTGAAAAGGTTTTTATTTTATCACAACATTCTGATTTATTGGAAATATTCAACCAAGACAAAAGTTCAATTTTTTCCCTTTTGTTAGTGTTTTCAGGTATTAGTGTGCTTCAGTATTGGCCGATGATTGTTAGCAATTTTAAGTAAAAAGTGTTATATTTTCCTCCGGAAATTCTCTGCTGCTTGGTTGTAATGATCATGTAATGATGATATTATATTCTTAAAGAATATATAAATCAGCATCTGAGTCATTGGTTGTTGAATAACGAGAGAATGAGGGGAAACATTTTTCTTGACATTCCAAGACGTAGAGGCACCTTGCACTTCCTGGAAGTGATTGGTGTCCTGGCCTTGTCCCTGACACAGCTGTAGCCTGTTCAGGGTGATGGATGGAGCTACACATCAACCTCTGCTGGGGGGCCCATGCTCTGGCATTAAGTCCCTGGCCAAGGCAGATCCTGTCTGATCCCGTATTTTGGGCCAGGGGGATTCTCCAGGAATTGTTGGGATTTGATCAGTGATGCATTGCTGATCGTGGTACTTTGTAGTTTTTTCTACTTTGTCAAGCAAGTATTTCTAGAAAGGAAAAGAAAGAAAACACCCTTCAATGTTGGTTCCAGTGTCCTTCACAGAGGAAAGGATAGGGCCACCCACCCTGCAGACCCTCCTGCCCAGCTGCCAGGTCTGCAACTAACAATTATTTCCATTGTCAATTAATATTTAGATTATTTTCGCAATTAATCGATTGTTTGGTCTATATTAGAGATAATATCAGAAAATTGTAAAAACACGTCCATCAGCATTTCCCAAAGCTCAAGATGCCGTCTTAAAGTGTCTACAACTCAAATAAATTCAGTTTACTGTCACAGAGGAGTGAAACACTAGACAAAACTCATATTTAAGAAGATGGAATATGAGATTTTAGTGTGTATCTCACTGTCTTTGTTGAGTTTAAAAAGGAATGCTTGTGTTGTTTTGTGCCTGAAGACAATCTGATGCAAAGCTACAGTAAATTAAAAGTATAATGCGAGCAAAAAGGTGCCTGACTTCTGCCGTGATATTTCCTTCTCGCTCTCCTGCTCTTTCATGCGAACACCTTTCTTCTTCAACAGTTATGATCTCATACTTTTTCTCTCTCTGCTGGCTGAAAGAAGTAGGTGGTGAGATGAAAGGAAGAGGTCCGTTGTCGTGGTTGGCTTCTAGACATGAAAGACAGGGAACTTTTCTAAGTTAAGTAGCAAGAAGAGAAACTAGATGGAATCAGTTGAGCAAGTAAAGTACAGACTAGGAGCCATCAGGGTAAAGAGGATTAGCCAACCAGTTCCCATCCCCATGGTCGAATGGCTCTTTTTACTACTGTCATTTACAATGTTTTCCATTAGTCTGTTTCTATCTCTTCCTGTTCTCTGCATCATCCTCTGTCGTGCCGCCTGCATGTCCTCCCTCACCACCGGATCCAGAGACCTTTTCTTTGGCCTCGCTCTTTTTCCTCTTTTTGCCTGGCGGCTCCATCTTCAGAATCTCTCCTTCGCACACGTCCAAACAATGTCCATTCAACGTCAGCAAAAGAGCCAAATAGTTACTATGTTATTTTCTTCCTTTGTGTTACTAACCTTTGCAATATTTGGCCAATAAGATTTCACTTTTTAGAAAATGAAGCCAAAACTGAACATAAACCCAATAATCGTGGGTCTGCATGGTATTGGCAACCAAAGGACAACAATTGGGATGATACAAGTGGAACAAGTGAATTAATCAGACTGGGTTGTACGTAAAGGGTGCCAAGGGGCTCTTGAGCAAAGCACCGACCCCCCCCCCCCCAACTGCCAACAGCCCACTCACTCTGACATCTCTCCATTAGTGCATGTAAAAAAACCTGAGTGTGTGTGTGTGTAGTGTGTAATAACAACAGAGTGTACATTTGTAATTTCCCCATAGGGGATCAATAAAGAATATACATTTTTAAATTGTTATTATCTACACGTAACTACTGAGACATCTTTCTTAGTGGGCCTTGAAAGATAAAGAAGGACTATTATCTCATATTCAAGTGCAGAACTTTATTATAAATACCCTCATGTTCCACTGGACCTTGGACCTTGTCCATCTGGGTTATCTACTTCCCAAACAATCTCTGCCTGCATTGATTCCTTTGGCAGTCATATTAATCAGCTCAACTGCGATCTCTGGGACAAATATCACACTCGCTGACCAGCATGCTGTGCTTTCTCAGCAGAGGAACACCATTACATTTACAACACTCCTCTCCTGTCCACATAAAAGCCAGGGCGGACCGGGACAGACATTCAGCCGGGGCGCTGTAGTCCCACCAGCCCACAGTACCACGCCCATGCAGCCCCACCCACGGGCACATGCATTCACTCATTTCATTTGTGTACAGATGGTGAAATTATATAAATGATACCTTATGTAACAGATTTTGAAGCATTTGATGTACTGTAAGTAATTGGCAAACAAAGCTCACTACTTTTTAAAGAGCACATATTTATAACAAATTGACACATACTGCATAGTTATGCCGTTTGTATGCTGTTACTGTTGTTCTCTGCAGTATGTTGGTCTTTGTTGTCACAGTCAGTCTGTTTCTCTCTGTTGATACCTTACATAAAATACGCTTTTATGGCTCCCTGTGATTATACGTTATTGTTTTTCCTTGGTTAGAATTGTCCTTTGGGGTAACACATAAAGCAGGGAGGGTCTTGGCGCCCCACTTATGAAATTCTAAGGGCAAAGGACTTCAATTCTTGCATTCTGATACAATTTTAGGCACCAATTTATGGTAAAAACGTTTATATATTTATGCAGAGGAACTCACAAAATTCTGGTGGCGGGCATCAACTCAAAATACTAAATATAATGGAATATTATCATATTCAGTAGTCTAGTAAGGGGGCTTTCACATCTGGGACATGGGTTGTTTAAGACAACACTTGACCCCAACGTCCAGTTGTTTAAATAGCATGGACAGGGTTTATGGTTTGTCCCCAAGGAGCTACTGCTTTTACTGCTAAATTGTAACGACACAATCCTGTTATGGATACAAAACGTTGTGAAGTGTAATGTTTTCTGCATTCTATTGATCATAACTGATCAGTGATGTTGAATATAGCCTACAGTGTGATGGACCACCACGATTCATGCATGCATGTGAACCGCGGATTAATACCAGTTCAACCTACATGGTGTAAAACTAAACAGGACATGGATGGGACACAGCAGAACGATGCTGCTTGTTCAAGGTTGTCATGTGTACTCCTACAGGCCTACACTTCGCATCAGGCGTTGAAACCAACTGTACCAAAACACATAATTAGACCAGGCCTACTATTTAATGCAAAAACAAGACGTTTTTAACCGGTATTGTGCAAGTGATAAAAAACCCATCCTATCCGTTGTCGGCCTATAATGTGTGGATTTGTTTACATCTGTGACCCCCACTCACCTAGGAGGAGAGGGGGTGCAGCTGCTCTATCGTGACAACTGGAAGTTCCCCCCCCCCCCGATCCTCTCAGCAGCCTACTGCGTGTCATAGTGGGAACCTCAGACTGTAACTTTAATGTCCTTCTTTTTTTGTTAAGTGACCTTGGGTGTCATGAAAGGCGCTTTAAATAAAATGTATTATTAATATCATTATTGTTATTATTCTAAAGACAATTTACTTCTTAGTCAAAAGACAATCTGACCGGACAACATTTAAAAGAAATGATCCGGCCCTTCTGGCATTTGCCAGAATTGCCAGATGGCCAAGCCGCCCCTGCATGGAAGTGGAGAAAAGTGTGGCTTTTTAACAGCTTTTTGATATTGCTGAATTTGAATAGCTGAAACAAAGTTTATTTATTTATTTAAAGGCATCTTTACAGTGTAATTTTTAATGCGACAAACGTACAAAAGTTGCAATCTCAAGCGGTTCTGCAGAAGATCAACAATAGGCAAACAACGGCATCATGGGAGGAAACATGTAAGAAACATGCTGCTCCTGCAGATGACTCTCAAGACCCAGAAGGCAGTTCTGCCAGGAAACAGTCACATCATCCAGCAGACCTACTGCATCTCTTCCACTATGTGCATCATGAATACACTCATAACTACACACAGATACTCAACTATGCTGCAAAACATTGGTTACAATGAACAATATGTCAACTTTTACTCAATACTATTTCGAAACACTTCAATTTGTTTTCAAATGCTATAAAATTGAATAGGACACCCCAAAATGAATGAAAGTAGAGGTGTGTACATGGCAAAGAGCATTGTGTGGAATCAATCATGTTATTTTGGGGAATTAAAAAGAACACTGGTGCAACCACCATCTGATCCCATCATATGTTTCTGCCATTTTTTTAGTAAGCTTATAACTGGAGTAGAGTATCAAGGCTGGGCTGACAGTGCTACTTACTGACACCAGTGAAGGCAGCACGAACAAGCTACTGATATGTTAAAGTACTGATAACACATTCTCAACAGGTTTGTAAGATATCGTACAAAACGATACGCACAACAATTCATATGATATCCTAAAGAATTACCGTTCACTTGATAACCGGTCACATGACATAGTCGACAAAAAGTGACCATCATGCAGCAACGACAGCTGAGTTTAGGCATCAAAACCACTAGATTAGAAAAAAGATTGTGGTTTGGAGACACTTGATTATCCATGTTTTCTCGCCTAAATGTTTTACCAAAAAAAAAGGTCATGAGGTCATTGGGAAGTTAACACTTACAATTTTGTATTCCAAGTGTCAGTGTGATTCTAGGCCTTACTGACCCAGAGCTACAGACGTTAGAACAGAGAATGATTAGATGAGAATCATCTGTAGAATGATTAAAAAACACTACAGTAAGCATATTAGATGGGCTGCATCCAAAACTACTACCACAGCCACATTTCTCAACTTAAAACAGAAAAAATTGATATTTTATGAAGTTATTTCTACAGATATATCTGTGCTTTTTTCTCATTTCCTTTTGATAAGTGCAACGAAAAAAGACCAAAAAGTGCTAAATACAAAACTTCTCAAGTACAAAAACACATCCACATCAATCACTCACATATTTCAAATTGATGAAATGGAGAAGTACAATAACTAAGGCCCTGTTTTTGCTTTGACACAGCTGCAGCCACCACAGGGTTAATTTTCTGATCAAGTGTGGTATCAATCAATTTGTCTTCTATTGGCTAAACAGGTATGTCATTTTTCAGTAAATGGCTTGGCTATTCCTATTCCTTGGATTGTTGGCGATGTAGAAAAAAATTATTTTTTGGCGATCTTTCACCGCTGTGGATAAAGACGCGAGGTAAAAGGTAGGGATGCACACTCCACTTTAGACACTAGCGGCGCAGTAACTTTCTGTATTTCTTTACTTCATAACAGGATTATAGTTAAGTCATCTTCTGGTTTGTGTGTTGGCTTAATCGAATCATTAGATTGGAGCTTTCAAAAGGTATGCTGCATGAGCGTGTTTATGAAGATTTAATGCTCGCAATTTGTGAAAAGGTATGAGTGGTGAAAACTTTTTCTCTTAAATGGAGAAAACGGTCCCGTCACCGGGAGGGTGTCGGCCATAGTACTCCCGGGACACTATCACGCGATTCCTGCGTGAAAGTCTTCATCGACTCAGGCGTCCTTCCTACACGGACCAAAGCATTAAACAGTGTTAGGATTTAGGGAAGTGAGGACCCAAACGCAGAGATGAGGCAGGCATTAGAAGTGTAACAAGGATTTATTCACAAAAATTCACTTTTTGTGAATAAATCCTTGTCAAAACCAGCACCGGGATCAAAAAAAAAATCCAGGAGAACAAAGTCCAACATGCAGAACGTCAAAAATCTACATATGTACAGTATATATAGAGTATATTTCAAAGGTAATGTAGACGGTGTGATATTACCATGAAGTGAAACTTTTATCAAACTTTAATATCGTGAAAAGAAAAAGATAACAAACTGCATTAAAATAAAAGAATAAGGTGTTTTTCACTGCTGTGAAAAAAAACTAATTATTTAAAGTCTTTCTCTCTCTTTTTCTCTCACACACACGCACACACACACACACAAACACTAACACTGTTGGCTGACGGAGGGTGTAAATAATTATTTTGTTTGTTTAATTATCACACCATCAAATTGCCACCACTGGGTTTATTCATCTGTCACTGGCATTAAGTTTGGATTGTGTGCTTTTGTGTAAGAATGTTTGTCTTTGTGTGTCTGTGTGTGTGTGTGTGTGTGTGTGTGTGTGTGTGTGTGTGTGTGTGTGTGTGTGTGTGTGTGCGCTTGTGCATTGAGTTATCAGTGGGCCTGGCAGTGCTGCAGGCTGACAGATAAGAGAGCATTCCTATATTCTTGTGGCTTTAAAATCCAGCGTGCCAAGATGGTGTTACTGCTGTATGTGTGCGTAACAATGATGTCATGGGTGATAACCTGGTTAGAACAAAATAAACCAGTGGGTGTGTTTGCTACCATGGTAACAACAGACACTAGTGTAGTAGAGTCACTTTCAAGCAAATTAAAGACCGGTCTGTCACCTCCAACACTGTTATCTCCTATTTTTAATCATTCATATAGTGTGAAAGTGGTGTGGCATGTCTTTATATTCATGTTGTAAGCTGACTGCAGGTTATGAATGGCTAACGGCCCGGGATTAGTTGTGTTATGCGTGTGGAATGACACAGTGTTCAGGGTAACTTCATTCCCTAATATAGTGTTGTGTGGGCTCATTGTGCATTCCATTTGCCTCGTAACTCTGGACCCGGGGCTGGGAATGACGCAACATCCACGTTGAATGCGTTCCATTTACAAGTCCGATTTTTCACTGTGGGCTTATGCAGCGTTCTATTATCCTCAATGATCTGACTCGGACCTCGGATATCGGAATTCTTGCTCGGTGTCCACAAGGGTCGCCCAAATTCCGAGCTTGGAAATCAGAAGAAAGGGGGCATATTGCTAGGCAACGTCTGACTTTCTATTCGGAATTCCGACTCAGATAAATAATAGAACGCAGCATTAGTTCTAGGCTGGTTTGCCATTGTTAGTTGATATCAACACATTACGCTGGTCAGGAAGGAGCCGGAATGTTGTGCGTCTCGGTTCTGGAACCATACTCCTGGATAGGGGTTGGACTCTGTCCCACTCCGGAGTTGCCCAGGGCGTGAGGCGCCTGGCGGGTGTGGGGATACTCACAAGCCCCTGGTAGAGCGCCGCTGCGTTGGAGTTTACCCCGGTGGACGAGAGGGTCGCCTCCCTATGCTTTGGCCATCTTGGAGACCTACGCTGATTTGTGCATCCAAACACTATAGCAACACGTCCAGGGATAGAAGCTGGACAGGAGTGTGTGTACGACTGATTTAATGAGACACAAATAAGACACGTGTTGATACGTGTATGTTGCCACAGCTTTCACTATTGTTGATGCCCAGAGCAGCCATGTTGGATTTGAAGCTTGGGTTCCACGAGGTTGTCCGAGTTCGGAGCTCTGATATCCACGTTTGGGGGGCGTGTTTCCGACTTTGACGTGGGAAATTCCAACTTCAGAGTAAAATGGAACGCACTATTTTCTTTGGTCAGCTACAATGGCTAAGTCCGACAGAGAGCGCCCCCATTAGCTGCAAGAACATCCGTGTTTGTTGTTGGTTGGTACAAAAGAAACGAAGCTCAAAGTTCAGTTCTCGAGACCAAAGTCCAAAGTTTCTCCAAAGGCCCAAATTTCCTTAACCCTCCTGTTTTCTTCAAGTCAAATTTGACGCTTTTCTAAAAGTTTCATTTTCAGAAATTCAGGTTTCTTTCAATGAAATTGTGAAAAAAAAGGATAACGTGGATGGTTCTGTACAATGCTCTTCACAAGTAAAATAAATGATCAGTTCACTGTTTTCATTGAATTTGGTTGTTTTATTCAATTTAACGAAATTTCGAGTAAAGAGAAGTTCAGAAAAAGAGACAAAAACGTAGAGAGAAAACGTGACAGAAATGTCGGAGAAAGCTTAAAAAACGGTTCGGTTAATGTTCTGACACCGTAAATGCACTATTGTATACACATTTTCACAAAATTTCTCTTTGTTTATTCATATATTTCTATTTTAGAATGAGAGCAACTGGAGCAACTGTGTTGTAATCTGGTTTCCCCCAGGGGATGAATTATTTATTTCTGATTCTGACTTTCAAACAAATTATCAAGTGGACAGGTAGAACCGTAGAATGTTTTAAAGATAGTGTGAGAAAAAATATGTACTGGACGGTTGCACAGATAAGCGACTAAATAACAGTAACGACAGAGTGAAAGAACAGTGTGAATCTCAGCTCCGTGTTATATTCTGTGGTATATTTAGTCATTTTAGTGGTATATTCTGTGGTGTATTTTGTCGTTTTGGTGGTATATTCTGTGGTATATTTGGTCGTTTCCGTGATATATTTAGTCATGTCAGTGATATATTTTGTGATATATTTAGTCATTTCCGTGGTGTATTTTGTCATTTCTGTGGTATATTTTGTTATTTCCGTGATATATTCCGTGGTATATTTTCTCATTTCCGTGATACATTTTGTGATATATTTTGTCATTTCCGTGATACATTTTGTGATATATTTTGTCATTTCCGTGATACATTTTGTGATATATTTTGTCATTTCCGTGATACATTTTGTGATATATTTTGTCATTTCCGTGGTATATTTTGTGATATATTTTGTCATTTTGTGGTATATTATTTCATTTCGGTGGAATATTTTGTGCTATATTTTTTCATTTCCGTGGTATATTCCGTGGTATATTTTGCCATTTCCGTGGTGTGTTCTGTCATTTCCGTGGTATATTTTGTCATTTCCGTGGTGTATTTTGTCATTTCCGCTGTATATAATGTGGTATATTATGTCAATTCCGTAGTGTATGTTGTCATTTACGTGGTATATTTTGTCATTTCCATGGTATATTTTGTGGTATATTTTGTCATTCCCGTGGTATATTTTGTGGTACATTTAGTCATTTCGGTGGTATATTTTGTCATTTCGAGACCTGAAATCGTGACCTCTAGCTCAGACTTCCTTTGCTTCACATCACTTCCCCTTTGCATGTGCATGGTTGACAATCACACACTTCCTCCCAAGGCCTACAATAAGCAGGCGGCAACATCAATTAGCCCCCTTTTAGCACACAGGCCGTCGGGGGCACTTAACAAAGGCCAGTGCTGGGAGATTATTGCTTTTCCGGCTTAGCTTTCTCAGCCGGTCCTACTGGGGAGGAACTAACTAGATGCTGAAAGGCACCTAGCCCCAGATGGCTGATCATATGAGGGTGATTCAAGCCCTATTACTGTAATCCAAATGCTGTGGCTATTGTGGTCAGACAGCGAATGGCAGGCCATTAGAGAGTTTGCAGAAAAAAAAGATTGAAAAGTTGGGCGTAGGACAGAAGATAAAACAAAAAGGACCAAGAGAAGGAGGGAGAGGGAATGAAACAAACTAAGAATTGGACATAAAAAAAGAAATGGTTTATTGCTATCCTAGGGAGATAAGTACAAAGTGAGAGAGTTGGAGGAAGAAAAAAATGGAAGGTTGAAAAAACAGCCAGCAGGCACAGTAAAACAATGGTATGGTCCATGGCAAAGGTAATGGTCCATATTTATGTATACAACACTGAATGACACAAACTACAACAATTAACTAAAACCCAACAATATTTGACTAATATTACGCTTGGTCTCGAAAGGATGGAGTATACTAAGTCAATCTGATAACAACATGAAGTGTACAGAAAAATACTTCACATATAGAGACAGGTGCGTTGAAGTAGGTCAAACGTTGCAAAGAAACTCCTGCACACTATCTAACTTGCAAAAAATGAATTTAATAATAATGCACAGTAGTACTCGACCTTCATCAGGCAATATTTTGATGAGGTACGAGTACCGAAACAGTGTCGGCAAGTGAAGCTAATTTATGTAGCATAAAAGACATAAGAATATAAAGAACACCATAGGTACATAAAATCTGACTTTGCCATGAAAACATTGACACTGACATGGAAACTCTTGACCCACTTTAAAGTCTTAATCTGCTTTTTTCATGTTTTATTTTTAAGTATTTTTCACATAATCCACATTATGCAGACAGTGGATAAAAGAACACAGTGAGGAAAAATAATATACGATATATATATGTATGAAAAGAGACAAAGGGAGGAAGGTCATGGGGCAATAAATCAAGACAAATTTGTGAATGTAAGAGTTGCTCACCGTGCAATGTTTATGAAAAAAAATCTGTCTGACTGGCTAAATCAAAGACATTTTTTTTCCAACTCTTTTCACCCGGTACTGTTTGTAGTCATAAGGAGTAAGTCATATTTTCCATGAGATGCAGGTGTTTGACAATATTAGCAAAGAGACCATCGGTAGGGGAATTTTCTGAAGCCAAGACTTTGTGATGGCCTTTTTACTTGTTGTCAGCAAAATCCTCAAGAGGTTGGCCTTCAACTGCTTTGTAAAAGCGTCATTATGTCGACAACATGAAGCCGACTATCACAGCTTATTTTGCAGGTTAGACAGTGTGTGGGAGTTTCTTTGGAACTACAACATGTGTACCACGTGTATTTCTACTGTGATTCTGCATATTAAGTGTGTAATGAGGTCAGATTTGCCTACCCGCACCGGCCTATAGATTGAGTGTGTGTGTGTATCAGAAAATGTCTTTTCTCTTCATTCAGGGCAGACAAAGCCGATCAACACTGTGTGACTGACTGAATGGAGGGATGGAGGGAAAGAAAAGAGAAAACGAGGCACTTTTCTTGTCTGGATAACAAAGTATGTTACAGCGATTAGACGCAGACAGATGTGAACAATTAGTGAGACGAATCGGGGGGGAAATCTGCCCCGAGAGCTATCTTTCTCTTACCACACACACACACACACACACACACACACACACACACACATTTTACGTCTCTCACTTGTTCTACAATTCTCACACAAAAGTAGACACACTGTGAATTGAATGAGTCTCTCTCTCTCTCTCTCTCTCTCTCTCTCTCTCTCTCTCTCTCTCTCTCTCTCTCTCTCTCTCTCTCTCTCTCTCTCTCTCTCTCTCTCTCTCTCTCTCGTTCTTTCTCCACACGTGTAGCTGTTTTCATCCACAGTAATAAACGAGTAACCCAGAAGGGGTTCAGCACTCAGGCTTTTGGTCTGTTGAAACCTGCAGTCATAGGAAGGTCAGAATTATGTCCTAGATCAGAGACCTTCAACAAGGGGTCCGGGACCCCTAAGGGTATTTAGACTTTAGGCCGCTCTACACTTTGTTCTAGGTCCAGTTTGTTATGCAACTTCCTTTATACCACATATGTTGTAACGGGGTCTCTCTCAGTTAAGGGGTCCTTGGCTTTAAAAACGTTAAGATGACTAGGCATACAGTAGATTTTGGGGATGCAGGAGACATGTCCCCTGCAAATATTTAGAAGAGGTATATCTTAAAAAACTGTGATTGCTTTTTGGAGATCCTACCCGACTCTGGTCCATTAGCCGGGTCCTACCAGACTCTGGTCCATTAGCCGGGTCCTAGCAGACTCTGTTCCATTAGCCTGGTCCTACCAGACTCTGGTCCATTAGCCTGGTCCTACCAAACTCTGGTCCATTAGCCTGGTCCTACCAGACTCTGGTACATTAGCCGGGTCCTACCAGACTCACTCTGGTCCATTAGCCTGGTCCTACCAGACTCACTCTGGTCCATTAGCCTGGTCCTACCAAACTCTGGTCCATTAGCCTGGTCCTACCAGACTCTGGTCCATTAACCTGGTCCTACCAGACTCTGGTCCATTAACCTGGTCCTACCAAACTCTGGTCCATTAGCCGGGTCCTACCAGACTCTGGTCCATTAGCCTGGTCCTACCAGACTCACTCTGGTCCATTAGCATGGTCATACCAGACTCACTCTGGTCCATTAGCCTGGTCCTACCAGACTCTGGTCCATTAACCTGGTCCTACCAGACTCTGGTCCATCAGCCTGGTCCTACCAGACTCTGGTCCATTAGCCTGGTCCTACCAGACTCTGGTCCATTAGCCTGGTCCTACCAGACTCTCTGCACTCTGGATATTCAGCAGCGTTGCCACAACGGAACGAATGGCTTCCCTCGCGTCTTTCACCGCCACCATTACGGAACTAAAACTCAAACTAGCACACAACCTCAACGCCATCCTCCTCAGCCACGCCCTCTATTCTCTGATTGGACTGCCAAAAATGTGGCTGGAGAAAACCCAACACTATGCAGCAAAGCCAAACTGAAGGGAATGAAAATTGAGCATTAGTACGCAGGAAGGCGGAGCCAGGCTAAATCAAGCCCACACATTTGAAGTCTTGAGTTCTTGTACTGGTTCTCTATAAACTGCAATGGGTTTGTGGAAAATTATGATCACATTTATAGGACCCAAAACACATTTTATGTCATGCCTGCAGAAAACCATTCTTAAAATACACAAAATAGTGGTTTATTTGGAAGATTTTAACGTTCCATGGAGCGTAGCATTACTAAAGAGAATTCCGGTGCAATATCCAAACAAAGCATGTAAAGGAGACCTGTTCCATACAGTTTTCAGGTTTATTGTATTTTATGATTATGTTTGCATGCTTTACTAGTCAAATATGTGTATTACGCCTATGGCTGCTGGACCTGTATTTACCGTCTCTCTGAGACGCTTCAGTTCATTTAGGAACCTGGAAATGAACTCACAATAAGAACGGCTCCACTCTGCAGCCAAAGATAGGTTTTAAAGGGGGAAAACGGATAATGGTAGGAGAGATATTCAAAAACAATTAATGCGCCACTAAGGAGAGAGTCAGTGGTGTGCCTTTTTTTCCCTCTCTTTCTTTATGGAGCCCTGATGCCGTTCATGATTTAAATCCCCATTAGCCAGTTCTCTATGTCTTTGACATGGAATCAGAAATAATCAAAAAGCCTGGGTCAGAGAACAAGAGATGGGGATGAAGGGCAACGACGGAAACGCATAAAGAAGGGTGGGGGAGAAAAAGAGGCATGAGAAAAAATATGGAAAAGAAACTGGGGGGAAGAGACAGATTAATGAAGTGAGAAATACAGAGAAACCTAAAGAAAACACAGGGAAAGGTAGAGAGAGACAAAGAGGAGGAAGCTCAAAGAGGCCATCGGTATTCTCCTCGACTATTCCTTTGACTTCATGGTTCACACATGCTAGAATATATCCAGCATGTGATTATTTTATCATGGCAGGTATCGAACAATTTACTCTTTGTTTTTATGTTGTTGCTGATACGCATCAGTTTTGTTCTTGCTGTTCAAATGTTGTTGATTTAATTGTTGCGTTGGCATGGATGTTAACTGTAAAAATGTCTGCAGACGCTCAGTCAGGTGCCTTTGTCGTTGTTATTGACCCTAAAAGTCTCCTTTAGTGTCCTAACACGCTTCATCTAAAGCTGTTAGGTTAAGGGAAACACCCCTAGATGACCTGCATAAGGCCAGACCCTTGAAGAGCCATCCTGGCTGATCCGAGTCCTCCCCTTGGGGGGGTGAATTCATGCTCCCCCCCTCCGTGATGCAGAACCAATAGATTCAAAAGGTCATTCATTCCGGCTGTTGTCCCACTGGTTAATAAAATCCTGCAAATTCGAATTCAAACCTATTGTGATTGTGTGTCTGTTTTTGTTGTTGTTGTGTATATTTTGTTGCTGCTGGCTGTAATCCAAATTGCCCCTCTGGGATAATAAAGTGACCTTGACTTTGACCTTGAAAGGTCATGGGTGGGCTTACGGCTCCGTGACTCGCGGCAACATTGTGACGGTTAAAGAAACACGTGGGAGAAAAATCCCGCTCTTCTGGGTGATAGTCCCGTGTTTGACCCATCAACCCCGCAACCAACCTCCCTACGTGGAATTGCCCCCGGGGGTGGTACGACAGGCAGGAGACGGATCAAAACCGGATCGCAGCACAGTGGGACATTTCCTAGTGGGAACTGTGTGAATTGTTAAAACAATCAGTATAACAGTCATTCTGGTGATATTTCAGATTAAAACTAATTATTAGAGATTAATTGTAAACACAAGCACTCACGTCCAAAGTGCAACGTCAAAGCAGTGAGAGAGGAGAAAGCAATGAAGGAAGAATGGTTAAAAGTAATCAAAAGTTATTAAAAAAGTAAGATATATGAGGGATGACACAACTAAATGTCAAGCTCTGACCTCTTTATTACTGATGTGGAAATTAAAGCTCATTGTAGCATTGTACCCACAATGCATCAGATATATACTAAAAGATAGCAGAGAGAGGATTGAAGAGGACATTTTGTTTTATCCGGCATACAAGTGGGGGGTGTTCGCTAGTTAGGGGCCATGAGCCATTTGTAAGATTTTCAAAGGCCGGGCTTTGAGACAGGTTTGATTGACAGAGAAGATCACTGACAACACGACTGAGCCATGTTCACTCTAATCTTTTATCCTTTTCTTTTCTTTTATGACTGATTTATTCTCTGTTATCTCTGTCTCTCTGTCTGCCGTCTCTTTTAATCTACTTCTGTCTCCTCGCTGCTTTCACACCTTTTTTAATGTCCCCTCCCTCTTTTCCCCTCTCTTTCTAAAGGCTCGGTCCTTCACCCACCCTCTTTTTCTCTCTCTCTGTCTCACCATCTTACCATTTTGTTTCAAAGCTGAGTATACATTTAGTAAAATTTTTTAAATAAACATTATGTGCAATTTCAGTCTCAATAACTCCAATTTCATTCAGTTCTTCATAACTCCGTCACATTTGTATTTGTAAAACCGCAGGTTCCTTTCCTGTCAGTTATTAATAATAATAAAAAACCTTTTCTGGATTTTGTAGGCATGGTTAACAACTGTGTATGTGATATATGATTTTAATAAAGTTTTGGTCCAAGAACAATGTGTTTTGGCGTGAACCGAGGCAATCATTGGCAATGATGTCCTCCGACATTATGTAATCCCACAGGTTTTACAGTCCCAGTGAGGGAGACAGCTACAGCACAACGTGACTCTTATGTGCATCCAACCCAACAACCAGATTATTGAAGATGTTTTCTTTGACACTTTATTCTGCAGATTCATTTCCTGGTGTTAGGCAGTGTTTTATGAATACGACAGATGCATAAAGAGAGAGCGAAAACAGACAGAGAGAGACAGATTAATTTCCTGTTGTTAGGCAGTGTTTTTTTAAATATTTTTTGGGGTTTTATCCCTTTATTAGATAAATGGAGTGAACAGATGTGAAAGGTAGAGAGAGAGATGGAGGAAGACACGCAGGAAAGGGCCACAGGCCGGACTTGGACCGGGGCCGCTGCAGGACTCAGCCGTCATGGGGCAAACATCACTTACTGAGTGAGTTATAGGCCGCCCGTCAGGAAGTGTTTTTAAATGAATATGACAAAAGCATAAAGACAGAGAGAGAGAGAGAGAGAGAGAGAGAGACGGAGAAAGAAAGAGAGAAAGAGACGGAGAGAGAGACAGAGAAAGAAAGAGAGAGAGAGAAGACAGAGAGAGGGAGACTGAGAGAGAGAAGATAGAGAAAGACAGAGAGAGAGGGAAGACAGAGCAAGAGAGAGATAGAGAGAGAGAGAGAG
>NC_048410.1:29518076-29538342 GCF_013103735.1 Etheostoma cragini | reverse complement strand
GAGGAACACACACTGAGAGAGGAAGGGGAGACACGTGTGGTTGGCATAATACTGTTCAAAGAGGAAACAAGGGATCAAGGGAAAAGGCTACTGTTAGCAGACTGGTGGCCATTTTAAACAACCCTTTAACACACCACTGATGCTAAAATAATGTCGTTATTCATGCATACTTCTTAGTTGTATTCCCACTTTGACACCAATTTTTCACTGAAATTACTTCAGATAGACAACAAGAATTGCACTCACACATATCAAATACGTGGTGTGAGTGACCAATGTGGGTTAAACAATGGGGGGGGGGGGTTAAACTGGGACGTTCTAGTTCAGTGGGTTGCACTGTCCCCTGGCTGGGGGCCATCATGGGGTCTATGGTCTGTCCATGTTTATTTTCTTGTTGCAAAAGCAGTTTTTTATCTATTTTCTCAGACATGTAACCTCGTAACAAGATGGTTCGGGCATCTGGGAAGGATGGTGTCCCAGGCACGTCCAGCTGGGAGGAGGCCTCGGGAGAGACCCAGGACTAGGTGGAGGGATTATATCTCCATCCAGTCGGAGCTGGCTAATTGAGAAGTTTGGGGTCCCCTGCTGGTAGATGAAGATGGATGGATGGATGGATGGATGGATATGTGATCAAACTGGTGTTTCATTAGTTTTAAGACCAGTCATTTTTGTGCAAGTTAACTCTTAGTGTGTTCTCTGTATGCCGGTCCTGGTTTTCTCTGGGGGCTCTGGGTGTCTCCCACAGTCCAAAGTCATGATTTAAATAAAAATTCTCTAATTGTGTATACGTGTGAAAGGCTGTAGACCAGTGACGTACGGATGGATAGATGGATACTGTAGATAGATGGCTGGATGGATGGATGGATGGATGGATGGATGGATGGATGGATGGATGGATGGATGGACTAGGAAACACACTGACAGAACTGACAAGTTCCAGTTTAAATACTGACAACATACAAAGAGCTGATGAAAGGCTATTGTATGTGATTAAAAATCACAGCTGAAGCACATTCAGCACTTAGCTTCAGGTAGACACCCTTGCCCCTTACACCTCTCACACACACTCACACAAACACACACACACACACACACTTACCAGGAACACAGTGGCATATTCACTGAAATAACACATGGATACATTCGACACACGAAAGAACCGACATGCAGACAAAGGCACACTAATACACATGGAACATGTACACATTATGTGCTTATCATTATGTGGTTATTACTATATTACTCTGTGGTGCAGCGTTGGTCATACCATCCTGTGATTAAACCCAGAAGTAGCCAAAGTAGAAAAGCACACAGAGTGAGATACAGCACACCATTTCAGACAAAAGACACATGCAGGAACTCTTTAGAAACTGCAACTTATGATACACAGAAATGTGCATGTGAACAATTAGAAAACAACATTTGAATCCCTCTTTTCATAGGGGGGGTTATCTAGTGAGAGTGAAGACTCACATCAAGGTTCCTCTGGATATTTAGCAAGGGAAATGCAGTGTATGTTGGATGTCTCGGACTCTGCAGGCAGCAAGCTCCTGTCCAAGTCAACCTATTATTATCATATCGCCTGAGGTGGGAGTTTATCAGCTGATAGAGAACCTGCTGCAGGAGATATATCAGGGTTCAAATACTACCACTGCTTGCTTTCCAGATTTAATTCACCCTAAGGCACATTTCTCTGATGTTGCATCAGTAATTTCTTATTGATGTTATTTATTGCTTTTTCAGTGTAGGTAACTCTTTTAAGAATAGTCTTTTTTTGCCTTCCTCTGTAGCTAAACTTCCACTGTAAAGTTTACGTTTGTGTTCTTATATTTGTTTAAGCATTCTCCATTTTTTTAAGCAAGCGCTTCTATTCTCCTCCTTCTCCCCTACAAAGATAAATGGGATCCATTTCCTGTCATCTACAGTGGCCGACAGGGGCAAACGCCCTGCAACTTATAAAAATACATGCAAATAGAAAAAAACACAATCAAATTAGTAAAAACAACTTCCTTAATTTTACAACACATACCCAGCATTCAGCAAAGATGCTGCAAACACACACAACACAACCAAAAATATAAATGCGCTGAAAATATAAAAAATAATGCAAAAAGAAAAGCACACAAACCCCAAAAGGTGCAGGACTGTTCAGAATCTGGGACCATGTATTGCCTTACTGCACAAATTAGCGATTACGTGCTTCCTTTCTGATAGACATACTTCAACAAGAACACACAAAAAAAGCACAATTTTGCAAAACACCCAAGCCCGGGTTGTGGATTATTATAAAAGCCCTCCAAGGGATCCTTCATTTACACTGCAATACCTGAGTCACTTCCAGTTCTTCCCTCCTCAGAAGCGATTCATATAGCCAGGAAGTATTTATTCTACATTGTTCCAGAGCTTTGTATTAAAAATCCCCCGGAAACACCTGCGATTGCAGTTTTCAAAGCTTGCAGAGACTTTCACAAAACGGAAGAAGGTCATGTCGGCAGAAGGATAGTAGTTCACAGTGGAGGGGGTCATAAACAGTAGATTTTTCATACTTTATGGAATTAAAATATGAAGCTGGGGGGGGATGAAGGAAATAGCAAACAAGAGTGTATTTACAGCAGTGATTCTTAAAGGTCCCATGACATGGTGGTCTTTGGATGCTGCTACATAGACCTTAGTGGGCTGGGGGTGTGGCCTCGACCAACAGCCAATTTGCTCGTTTGAAAGCCATGATGTCTCTCTCTCATGGGTGGGCCACATTCTCTGGGCAGGCAAAACAGAGAAAGGGGAGACAACCTTGCCCCTTATGACCTCATAAGGAGCAATATTCCAGATCTAAGCTTTCATTTTGTCAAAGGCAGAGCAGGATACCCAGGGCTCGGTGTACACCTATCACCATTTCTAGCCACTGGGGGGCCATAGGCAGTCTGGGGGGATGCATATTAATGTTAAAAAGCCTCATAAAGTGACATGTTCACGCCATGGCACCTTTAAGGGCTGGACATGTTCCCTAAAATATAGCATATAGAAAATACTTTACTTAGCTACTCACTGCAGAATGTAACTAGTTATGCTACCAGTTACATTACTTTTGGATTACTCTGTAACATCAAATTCATGCCATGGGACCTTTAACCTTTTCTAAGCCTTCTGATAAATAGAGCTGGTACTCTATACCTGATTCAGACATTTGTTAGGTAATATTTGCATCCATTATTGCAACCTTAAATCATTTGTCTTTTAGTTTTTCCACTTCCATCCTTCCATCATGTTCCACAAACTGTCATAGGAGCGGAAGGAGGACCCAAATGCAGAGTGGCGGGTAGAATGTTCACAGAGGTTTATTCAACACAGTTCAAAAACACAGGAGCAAAAGGCAAGGACCAAGCCAAAGGGCAAACTAGACCAGGGAAGGCAGGAGTCCAAACAAAAGTCCAAACCAGACACAGGGAGGGCAGGGCACAGACAGGAAGAATATCTCCAGGGAAGACTCACGGGGAAACACAGGAATACTGGCAGGAAAACGAGGATAACGAACACTTGCACGAAAAACAACTAGAATGATCCAACAAGAGACAAAGGAAACACTGGGGTTAAATACAAAAGCTAACGAGGTAACAGGGAACAAGTGAGACATCAGGTGAATAACATTAGGACAATCAGACAGGCAAAAGTAAAGCCAGACAAGACCAGACAAGACAGGAAACCATACTACCAAAATAAAACAGGAAACAGACACAGGGGAACACAAGACAGGACCAACAACCCAATACTGGGGAGAAAACCGAGACAAAAACACAGAGAAGGCCAAATGGGAAAATAACCCCAAACAAAAACCCCAAACCACAACACAAACATTTAAAAAACTTGGTAGAAAACCCATTAGACATAGCAACTATTGTTTGCAGATTTAATACGTGCCTCTCTTCCCCACCAAGAAGGACCCAACACAGTCACAGTAGAAGAGACTCAGAGTTTCTGCAATCATTCCATTTCTGCCAGTCTGAGTCTTTCATCCCTCATACAAAATCATGACCCCCTTACACCCCAAGGCCCCGACTTATCCGCTGGTATGAGGGGCCAAAAACAGATGGAGATGAAGAGATGGAGAGAAAGATATGTGTTACTAAGACTCTATTTGATCCAAGCCATTCAAAGAGAAGTCTTGGAGGACAGCTCTGAGAAGTGTAAAGTGAGAGAGGGAGACTGCAGAAAGACAGCATGAGAAGCTGCAAAGGGCGAGGCAGAGTGTGTGTGTGTGTGTGTGTGTGTGTCCGTGGCTGTGTGTGTGTGTGTGTGCGTTTTGGAAAGAAACTGACTATCTGAAACAAACAGAAAGGGGGACGTGTGTGTGCTTGGCTGGATGCAACTGAAGAGAAGATGGAAAATCAGATGGAAAAAAAGAATAACTCTACGTGCAAGGATTGAAATGGTTAATCTGATGAATCTGTAGGTAATCTAGGGCCCAGTCACACGGAAACGCTTTTTGATATAAATGCACTTATTCTGCATCTTTTTGGCTGATCAGCCAAACGAATCCTGTAAACACACTGCCTGAAGATACACTTTTCTGAAACCTGGTCCCAGGGTGAAGAAATTAAAAAAACACTGCCCTTGTGTTGTGTTGTATACCTGCATTTCGACGATGTGATCGCCATGCCCCTCGACCTCTAGCAACAAGGTGGACTACATGCCTGTGTTCCTGCTGGAGAAGATAATGAGCCTAGAGGGTCACTAGGGCAGAATCTACTCTTCTAATCTACTGTTCTAATCGAATCTCTGTTAGGATACATCTTTGTTTGTTGGTGAATTTCTATAGCAAAAGTAGAACGTCATTTATAAATGGATCCGTTTGGAAGCAAATATTCTTGAAAGGATGCCAGGAAAAAAGACAGTTTTTTTACGTGTGGATCTGGTCTGAGTTTGACTAAACATATGGTAAGATATCCAGAAATGGATTTGTCTTGAGCCTTTCAACCACAAAGCAATTCAATGTGTTTCACATGATACATAAAGGCACAAAGATACACTAGATTTAAAAAAAACTCCAATTTAGAAGTGAATAGTAAACAATCCAAAAACACTAAATCCTCCATTTCCCATAAAGCAACTCCACAGCATCATTTACTAGACCTTCCCTCACTGGTTTATGCCCACGTCGACGAGTGGAGATCGTGTCACGGAAAAAGTTAACCCTTGTGTTGTCTTTCCGTTAACCAGCAACTTGTCCGTCCAGGTCAAAATTGTAAATGAATATTGTTTTGTGCTTTTCCAATGCTTTTGTTGCTTTTTCTATATCATTTTTTACTTTTTCCAGCCCTTGGCGCTTTTTTAAAAACCTTAATAATAGGTTTTACACTTATTCTTAAAATTCATGGTCAAACCTCATTTATATCAAATTATACATCATTTTTTAGTTAAAAAGGCAGAAATGATGAATTATTTGGACTAATAGGTCTCCTGATCTCAGATGGGTAGATATCAAAGTTTAGTTTGGATACTGTTTGAGACCGAGAGACTCGCCCACAAGAAAAACAGCATCTCTGATTCATAGTTTTATCATTCAACAACCATAAAACATAGAAACTCAACACAAGTTTTGGCTAAAGGCTAACGAGTTAGCGGATATGGAGGTCTCTTCCGGGCCCTTCTAGCCTCTACAGGGGATTTTCTATCCAGCCTGGAACTTCCAGCCTTTTTCGGGGTCGTTGAGCATTAAATCCAAACCATCATATCCAAGACTTATCCACTTTCTGTCCATAATTAATCGCGTTTTGGGTTATTTATGGCGCTAGATTGCTGATCCGTGTCCGCTCTTAGGGTATTTAGGGTAGTGAAGCCAATAGTATGCCAATAGTATGCCCATATATGGGAGACAACGTCATCCAGAGAGTATGGAAGCTGAAAGAGGACAATACTCCCAGTCAAACTGGGTAGTATGAGATCAAAGATGCTATAATGCACAAGATAGATATCTACCGTTTCATAGAGGATAAGGGCCTCACTGGTTTGAGATTTGGCATTTAATTATATTATATATTATATATTTGGGCCTTTTTTGAAGAAATGTAAATAGTATGTGCGTTATATGAGTTGTAATGTTTATTGTGTTTATTTTTTTCCATATAGGAGAACTGTTTTACACACATAAATGCTTGTGTAGCATTGCTGTGTGTGTAATATCAATAAACGTGACATTATTATGTTGATTATTGGCTTAGGTAAATGTCATGAGGGCAAAAGCGTCTGGACTTTCTTTGAAAAAAGGTATGTTCTCTGTCATCTGTATAAGTTATGATGATTATATTATTATGAATATTCTAATAACCCAGTTTGTCCTGAAAAAAAATGATGTTTATATCTTGAATGTTCATATCTTGAGGGTTGATATTTTACAAGCTTTTTTTTAAAATAAATCCAGACGGACAATGAACTGTAAAAATGGCCTTAGGGTTCAGAGGGTTAAACCATAAAAAAAAACAATCCAAATGCCATAAGTTTAATAAAAACACTCCAAAAAATTAATGAAAGTAATCAATAATGTCACCTGAAAAATGTATGGAATCATCCATGTTATTATTGGGCAATTTGTTCGAAAGAAATCTATATTTCTGATGTAAAACACTTTGAAACGGGTCCGTTTGACCCGAGGACAACACCAGGGTTAAATAAGAAACACCTAGGGAACGGGTGTGCTGCTTAAAAGGAGCAACGTTTCAGAATCTTTGTTCTGATCTTACCTAGTTGTCTTGGTGTCGTCGCTGCTAAATCAGTGGTTCTCAAACTTTTTCCCCACTTTGGACAGAGGGGACATTTCCAGCCCCCCCTGCCCCCGTCGCCCCAACACAATGCTAATGAAATACATAACAAGTTTAAAGTGTTCTAAGTTATTTAAGTAACAAGCAGTAGCAGTATCAGGGCTGTAGTACTTGAGTCCGGTCACAGGCTTAAGTCCGGAAGACCATTTTTCTATGGTCTTGGACCTGGCTCGGACTTGCTAGTATTTGGCCACTGGTCTTGCCAGATATGGCTTTTGGTCTTGACCGAGTCCGGGTGTCTTTATCATGTTGATAATAACATTGGAGGGAAAGTAAAACCCCATTATTTTCTTGATGCTGTCATGAAAAAGACCTTTTTTTCTGTCATGGACTCGGTCTTGTCTCGGACTCAAACCTCTTTGGACTCGGTCTTGACTCAGACTCGAACCTTTTTGGATTTGGTCTTGTCTTGGACTCAAACCTCTTTGGACTCGGTCTTGACTCAGACTCGAACCTTTTTGGATTCAGTCTGGTCTTGGACTCAAACCTCTTTGGACTCAGTCTAGACTTGGACTTAACTAGTCCTGGTCTTGGACTTGTCTTGGACTCAACTAAGGTGGTCTTGGCTACAGCACGGATCAGTATAGCAACAAGTTGTATCTAAATACAAACTATCTACATCAAATTAATAGCAAGTTCAAAAATAAAGAAAATGAAAGTGCAGCTGGGTCATAACTTGTGAAATTCAAAAATAGATTGCTTTGTCAAAATTTGTATCCAAGTTCTAGAACGTAAACTTAACTGTGAAGACCACTAAACTTAACTGTCGTGTGACCGATTGTCACGTGACCGATTGTCACGTGAGCGTCCGGTGTTCACTGTGACATTGTAGTGTATCTCACAAATTGTTGTGCATAAATTTTCATACGATATCATACAAACCCGTTCATGAGAACCTGTCGACCCCAGTTGCTATGCAGACTCGGTTCTACATTAGAACCACTACGAAGAAAAGCTCCCATCCCCTACATGTAAATAAAAATCATGAATTCCCCTCTTCTCATGCTTCAGTCCAACGCAAAACATCTTCCAAAATCATTTGTGAAAAGATCAATTACAGAGTTATAAAACAGTTTAATAAACATGAGGTTGCATGGAAGGCCCGGCTCATGGGGATGCAAAAAAAATTAAATTTCCCCACAAAAACCTTCAGTGATTGCACATCATCTAAAGGCTTTCTTTGTAGTATTCATTCACAGATACACTGACAGACTGGTAGGATATTTAATAGACAGATTAAATGAAAAATGAACCACTAGAATGCAGAATTAATGCACAAACACTGACTTGACAAACGGCATAGACAGATATGTATGTATCACCAAGAGCAAAATGGGACATTTAGGAGAGGACGGGGGGGGGGGGGGATCCAATCATTGCATGGATTGATTTTCCTGGAACCCAAGAGAAACAATTACAGGCCTGAGAGCAGCGTGGGGGGTGCGGTGTTAAAGGACGTTAAGAGAAACAGGGATGCGCTATCGATCCTGACTCATTCCCACACATTGGTAAACACTTTGCATTAAAAGGTGCTAAATTGCTCTTGCCTGCGGTGGAGCGATGCTTTGTGGGTAAATAATACTAGACACGACTATGTTGAGAGACTTACTGGTGGAACACACAGCTGATGGGACA
Source organism: Etheostoma cragini (assembly GCF_013103735.1). NCBI lineage: Eukaryota > Metazoa > Chordata > Actinopteri > Perciformes > Percidae > Etheostoma > Etheostoma cragini. Next base: position 29,529,895 of record NC_048410.1, on the reverse strand, counting down.
ATCACAAGTCTAAGTGGGCCGCTTTGCCATCGAGCTGAAGTAGGGAATGGGAAATGGATGAAGGGATGAAAGAAGCAATAGGTGCTGATATGGCATTAAATAATGATAACTTTATAAGTATAGCAATTGAAAAAAGTGTAATTGTAATGTGTGTGAAGTTAACTACACTAACTACTGTCATCAAAACCAAATTATATATGTTAATATTGGACTACTCTGCAAACCCCTGCCCCTGCATCACGTGTTAGCATCATAATGTCTGTGATGTTCAATGTCATGATATTTCATATTCCTTCTCTCTACGACATATTCATTGCAAATGACAACAGTATGGATAAGGTCAGGGGGTACTCTTGATTAACCCCTGTGTTGTCTTCCCGTCAAAGTTGAAAATCAACACTTTTGTTGACGCTTTTTATCAATGTTATCAACTTTTTCTTAAGTTTTTGTCTCTTTTTTCACGTTTTTTGACGTTTTGTCACTTCTTTAGACCTTCAACACAACGTGCCACTAACATATTAACTTTCATTTTACAGTTATTTTTGGAATGTATGGTCAATAAAGCTCATTTATAGGAAAGTATACCTAATGTTTGAGTTAGAAAAGCAGAAATTAGGAATAATTGAGACTAAAATTAAAGGAATGGATGTTGATGGATAATCACAGACTGGAATATGTCAACTTTTACTCAATACTATTTCAAAACACTTTAATTTGTTTTCAAATGTTATAAAAATTAAGAAGATGGCCCAAAATTAACAAAAGTAGAGATTTGTACTTGGCAAAGAGTGTTGTGTGGAATCAATCATGTTATTTTGGGGAATTAAAAAGAACGTTGATATGGGACAACATGGGGACAACATGAGGACAACATGAGGACAACCTGAGGACAACCTGAGGACAACATGAGGACCATATGAGGACAACATGAGGACAACATGAGGACAACATGAGGACCATATGAGGACAACATGAGGACCATATGAGGACAACATGAGGACAACATGAGGACAACATGAGGACAACATGAGGATGACATGAGGACAACATGAGGACCATATGAGGACAACATGAGGACAACATGAGGATGACATGAGGACAACATGAGGACCATATGAGGACAACATGAGGATGACATGAGGACAACATGAGGATGACAGGAGGACAACATGAGGAGGTGCATTAATGCAAAAAAGACAACATTGAACCAAGCTCTTTGTTAAGGCTACCTCATGGTTTGTAATTAGTTTATTGATTGCGTTGTGAACCCTTCATAAATTATGAATAACATTTTATAACTCAGTAGATTGAAAAAGGCAGCAGTCACCTGTTGCTTGCCAAATAGTGAGACCAGTGGTTACTTAGCTTACTTGCTTTACATCATACATACATGCAGTATATGTATATTTATATCCTGAACTTTGCACATCACTCCAATATTTATTGTACATATATATGGCATATCCTGCACTAATCTGCGCAGCCTCTTTTCTTATGTGTACGTGTTATTCATTTATATCATGTTTATGTACTGTATATGTTGTTTGTTATTTCCCATTAATATTTAACTATGTTTATATGGTTGCACCAAACCAAAGCAAATTCCTAAGTGCAAAATTTTTCGGATTCTGATTCTGGAGCTGAGCAGTACAGATCCATGTGAGCTCACTATTTGGCAAGCAGGTACAACATCATATTTATTAATAATATCAAGGGTTATTAACCTAATTAATAAACAATTTACAAACCATTCTCAAACCCTTTATGAGGTAGCCTTATTGTAGTTATGTATATGCATACTACTTATTAGTTGGTTTTGAAGTTATCCCGGTTTTTGTGTTTGAGAGGTTTCTATAAAATGTTATGGGGTTATAGAGCATTGTGCTTTTATAAGACTTTATCACCCATACCAAAAAGTTAAAATCTCCTGGGCAGTCATGAGTTATTAAAAATAAACACTTCTGGCTAGGCTTTGGAGACGACAGCGTGACACTGAAGTAGCATGTTAGCTTTGTAGAGAAGTGGAGCGGACCGTTTGTAACATGCTGATCAATGGCAGAGACGTGGACTGTGGACTGACATTTGTCCCCGTGCCTCGGGGTCTCCATTGACATCCATTCTAACTGCCGTGAATGGATGCGGTAAAACATTTTACAGCCACCTTTCACACCTAGAGGCATGGAGCATTTGAGACTCAGAAGACGGAGTGTCAGTAGAGTTTTCCTTTTATGTTGTATATCCACCTTTTCAGTGGATATCATTTTTGAAATTGCATTCATGACATAAAATGTCATGTGAGGATCCCAGCCTGAGTGTTTCCAAAACAGTTTGGCTGACCCAGTAGGTCGAATGGAACTGAAGGTCTGATGATCCAGTGTTTGTACCCGACATCATCCTTCTTGCATGTGGTTGGATATGTTGGCTTTTGCCTTTTGTGTGTATTTTTGTCATAATCCTCCATTTATCCCTCCTTCTTTCTGTTTGCCACTCTATCGCCACACTCGTACTATCTCCTTCATTTGCCTTTCTATACTTGCTGTCACTTTCTCTGGATGCGGTCAACGTCTCTCTCTCTCTCTCTCTCTCTCTCTCTGTGTGTGTGTGTGTGTGATCCTGTCAGTCTGCCCAGTCTCCAGTGACTGCACCAGTCTGTGTTATCGAAGCTCGCCTTCATTAAAAAAGAGACAAAGCGATGCCAAAACAGAGAGACGAGACGAACATGAAACAGGAGTCACAAAGGGAGGAAGAGGAGAACATGACTGCAGATGGAGAACGGAGAGACGGCAATTAAAAAAGACAGGAATAACCTTTACCCTTCGCTTCACTTCCATTCTCTCATTTCCTGTCGTCTCTCCTATACATCATGCCATTAACCCTTGTTGCTCTCGCCTGCCATCTTCCCCATCACCCTTTCCATTTGTCTTTCCATTTTTTTTGAGAGTTTGGAGGCCATTTTGGATTGGACACAACGCTAATGTACGCCTGAGCAACTTTAAATGGAACAAATGGAGCGCCATCTTGGAACAGCGTTTTTCTTAATACATCCGTGCTCATACCCCAATACACTCTTTTTTTCTCCTCTCATCCCCTCCGGCACCTCCATGCCCCCCCCCACCCCCCATCACCCTGTCAACCAATCAGAGGCAGTGAATCTAAAGCGCAGTCCTTACTCAGCCAATGACTGCAGGCGGGAGATTTGGACATGAGCTGGACTTCCCCAGAGCTGCACGCGACAACAAGTAGGTTCAAGGTAATGGGAGTTAACACACACACACACACACACACACAGACACACACACACACACACACACACACACACACACACACACGTTCACTGGCTGGCTTTTTGCCAAATCAAAGATCAAATTAGATCTGTGAGAGAAGAGCTGAGCTGAGGGAAGGGAATTAAGACAATGAGAGGGTAATTCTTTGAGGTTGGGAGTGTGTGTGATTATTTTTGGGGCATTTTTAGGCGTCGTTTGGACAGGACAGCTGAAGACAGTAATCCTTGTTAGTAATGATTTTAAGATGCCAGAATCTGTTTCACGTCAGAAGCCCATGGAGTCAAGTGTTTTCTAAAGAGCTCAGGGCATTTTCTTCAAGTTGAAAAAAAGTTCAACTTTTCTGAAAAAACAAAACGTCCACGTCAAGCGATTTTTTGACAGGCGACGAAAGACGAGTGGAGTGGCCGGACCTGTTGTTTCCATAACAACAAGAAAAAATTGAGTCAGAGCACAGCAAGTTACATGGTATGACTCTCTGTACAGGGGACTCGCTTTGTTTAACCTCTCTCTATCTCTCTCTCTCTCTCTCCCCCTCTCTTTCTGCTCTTTCTCTAGCTCCCTCCAACGCTTTGTTTTCTCTAATGTTAAAACCTCTCTCTCTCTCTCTCTGTTCTTTGTCTAGCTCTCTCCACCGCTTTGTTTTTAATCTAATGTTAACACCCCTCTCTCTCTCTCTCTCTTTCTGCGCTTTCTCTAGCTCCCTCCACCGCTTTGTTTTCTCTAATGTTAAAACCTCTCTCTAACTCTCTCTCTCTGTCTCTCTCTCTCTCTCTCTGTTCTTTCTCTAGCTCGCTCCACCGCTTTGTTTCATCTAATATTAGAACCAATCTCTCTCTCTCTCTCTGTTCTTTCTCTAGCTTGCTCAACCACTTTTTTTTATCTAACGTTAGCACCTCTCTCTCTCTCTCTCTCTCTCTCTCTCTCTCTCTCTCTCTCTCTCTCTGTTGCATCTCTAGCTCGCTCCACCACTTTGTTTTATCTAACGTCAGTAGATAGTACATTCTTTTCTTTCGCGGCCGTGGCATAAAACGCCCCAAAAGAATTTTTAAAAACAAAAACATTTATACATATGAATCTAACATTATACTGAATATGTCTTTCATATAGTCTTACAGTAACCTGCACCTTTTACTTAACTTCAGACAGTAACTGATTGTCATTTTATTCTCTGAAAACAGTTTTTAGGTCTGTTAGTTAAATCCTCTCTCCACCTCCTCTAAGGGGAACTTGAGCCTCTATGATTTTTGAATGCTGCCATAATTGAGACTTTATGAAACGTTATTCTCTAATTTCTTCTTCTTCTGCTCTTTGTTTTTTGTTGTTGAATTGATTTGAGGGACTAAAACACTACAACCTGAAATGCTGAGGTTTTTAACACTAGATTGTAAAAAAAGATCTTCCATAAGGTGCATTTTTAAAGCCTTTTACATGTCTGCATTTATTCCTCAGTTGACATTTTTGTCTCTCTCTGTATCTCAACTTTGCTGCCTTAAAGCCTTAAATATATAAAAATAACTTAATTTGTCCCTTCAATCTGAATTCTACTCAAGTCACACTTCAATTTCAGAAACCTTTTTTTTTTTTTAAATAACTTTTCCACATCATTTTTACCCATTATGTATTTCAAACAGATTTTCTGATTGCTATTAGTGTGGTTTATTTAAGTCAAATTTTCCATTAAAGGAATGAGACTGGCATGACTTTAAAATTAAAAAGATATTTTTTTGCCCAAATCATTATTTAAGTTAAATGTCTGACTGCTGATCCAAAAGCTTTCCATTCCATTTTATATACATTATGCAAATGAAACAAGCTCATTAATGAAGATGGAGTAGATTGACTGACCATCTGGCTCTGAATGTGTACGTGGCGCTACATCTTTCTCTCGTCGAGATGATCAGGAATACGCTTTAAAAGTGCGTCTTAAAGTAGCGTAATTTCACGGAAAAACCGAAAGAGAGACAGAGTGTGGACTGAACTTTGTGGTCGAGCTCGTTTTAGAAATCCATCAGCTGCCGTACAGAGTCCTGGGCGTTAAAGGCTTCCTTTGTAGTGTTTTAACCCTTGTGTTGTCAACCATGAAAACATATTTTTTCAACATTATTATCCCTTTTTCTGACATTTTTGTCCCTTTTTCAATGTTGCGGGTGCTTTTTGGGATGTTTGGGTGTTTTTTCCAAATTTCTTTGACTGTTTTAATGTTGACATTTTCAGCACTCATTTTTTGTGACAAAAGAAAAAGAATTAACTGAGAACGGGTCAATGTTGACCCAAGGACCACCTGAGGGTTAAAACTAAACAGTTGTATTACAGGTTACATGACTGGTAGTCTTGCATTGCCAGACCTATGTCCACAGTGCTGTGGAATAAGGTCCGGCTGCACCACTGATGCATTGTGGGATAAGAGAAAAAAACTCTTGGTTGATAGCATTTCCTTAACCCTCATGTTGTTTTGGGGTCAAATTGACCCATAGTTCCTATATCAATGTTCTTTTTAACTACCCATCTATAATTATTATTGCAATTTCCCCACTGTGGGACAAATAAAAGTTTATCTTATCTTATCTTATCTTCCCCAAAATAACATGATTGATTCCACCCAACGCTCTTTGCCAAGTACAAATCTCTACTTTCATTAATTTTGGGGCGTCTTATTCAATTTTATAGCATTTGAAAACTAATTGAAGTGTTTTGAAATAGTATTGAGTAAAAGTTGACATATTCCAGTCTGTGATTATCATCAACATCCATTCCTTTAATTTTAGTCTCAATAATTCCTAATTTCTGCTTTTCTAACTCAAACATTAGGTATGATTTCCTATAAATGAGCTTTATTGACCATAAAATCCAAAATTAACTGTGAAACTAAGGTTAATAAGTTAGTGTTACGTAGTGTTGAAAATGTCAAATAAAGTGACAAAAATAGAAAAAAGTGTCAAAAGTATTGAAAAAAAGACAAAAATGTAAGAAAAACTGTAAAAAATGATTTAAAAAGTGTCAAATAAAGTGTTTGATTTTCAATTTTGACAAGAAGACAACGCAAGGGTTGAACCAATCGTAATGGCCGTAGTGGTGTCAAGACGTCCAATGAAGGAATGTCTCCTTAAAATGGACAACCTGTCATGTCCATGTTGAATTGGCATAATAATCATAGTAAAGAAAATTAAAGAAATTAAAGAAGAAAAAAAACGGACTCTTCAGAAGAGGTTGTTAGGAGAGACATGTTTGCAGATATGCAAATAAGGTTTGTTGTACAGGTCAATAAAATGTACAAAGTCTTTGGTGATTAGACTCCATCACTAATATTTTGTATATCTATATACAGGTGCAGAAAACACTCAGACCCCCCCGATGGAGACGAAGAAGCCCGAAGACCAGACCGGCGGGGGGGAGGGTTACACTCTTGCCTGCAACAACGCTGAACAGCAGAGGGAGAAACAGATTAGTTAAAGCAGCGTTGTGACTCTGATTGGCCCTCGCCATTTGTGCATGATTCTGATTGGTTAAGCAGGAAGATGAACGCCTCCAACAGCTGATTCTATTTAGGAAGAGGGGATCGATTACATTACATTAGGTCTTCCTGAAAGCCTTCCAGGCCTGCAACACGTATTTTTGAAATTTTCCGTTTTCAGCGTGTGGTGAACTGAGCTCGAGAACGGCAACACACAGAGAGCGGAAGGCGAGGGACGTTGACGTCAGGCAGTTGTCCTGGAAACGTCCTTCTGTTGATCCAGACTACATGACTGACTGCTCCAGCATGACATTGAGTTCCGGTTCTCCAAAAGTTGAATCCGTCTCAACTTTTTGCCCAAGACCGCTGCGTTTTTTCCCCCAACACCTCCGCTTTGGACCCCCATCATCGTAGTCTCGACCTACTACACCACCTAAATAATTACGAGGACAGCCATTTTAGCCAGACCACCTGATCCAATCTGAATGTGGCCTCAGAGTCTACAGAACAACCATGCTAGCGAATATAAATGTCTGAAAACCTAATGGCACTCCATCAAATATCCAATTCTCTCCTCCTCCATGCATTGGATAGAGTAATAAATGTTAACATGATGGTGTTTAGCAGATATGGTTTATATGCGCATGCACGCACACACACGCACAAAGCCTGGTTTGTCGCTTTGGATCCTGCTACAAGAATTTAAAAAAGTTGGTTGGTTTTTAAGATTATTAGACGGCAACAAACTTGATGGTTTGGTGTTACTTTGGGACTTCTGACTCCTCCATAAAACATCATGCACCGGAGTCAGGAGTGCACAAACTCTCTCACCCACACAGAGTGGGTACGCTGTCTTTCGGGCATGAACATGCACTGTTTGCCGAGAGTTCAGACAGAAGGCGCACACACACACACACCTATCAGTAGCTCCGGCACTTGCAGCTGTATTAACTTCCTCCTCGCACATCAAAGACTGACATAACCCCCAGGATGGCAGAAGACGAGATGTGCATTCTCTCCATCTTTATATGTGTGAGTGATTATGTGTTTTAAGGCCTTAACAGCCACAGAATGTGTGTGTTTTCTGTGCCATCGCGGTTGCATACTGATTAATGAGACGCAACACAGAGGAGGAAATCCAAATAGAATCCTGTCTGGGTGTGGGTGTGCGTGTGTGTGTGTGTGTGTGTGTGGGTGTGTGTTTGAAAAATCTTTGAGAAAGAGTTGCATTCTTTGTTAAATAATAACTTTAAATCCAAACCTTTCTCTGTCTACTCCCAAAGGATCAAAGCGTGTCTGCTGTGCTGTGCCCTTCGTGCGAAGCTCTCACTAATTTCTCCAGCAGCTTATAGATCACTGTACACTGAGCAGAGAGGGTTACACACACACACACACTGATCATTGCACATGAAGCGACACATCTCTCAGAAGAGCTGTTTGGACGATCTGAAAGCAGTAGAAAATGGCTTCCGACTTTTGGAGACAAGTCTGTTTCTCCCTTTTGCACAAAGACTATTCCTACTGTTTCCATCGATAGAGGGAGCGCATTCCTTCACCACCACTCCCTTTATTTTTCTTCATTTTTATTTTTTAAATCAACCCTGTTGGTATTCTACACACACTAGGAAATGTAGCTAAGACCACATTCTAGGCATTTTGAAAAAGTGCAAATGGGCTCTCAAAACTCAACAGTGCCCTTTCAATATTCCTCACACTGTTGTCTTATTGATGATGTTTATGAGAGATAGCTGGGATTTCGTTCCAATGAGTCTTTAAAATCCTTCAGATTTAGAATTATTTGGATCAAACAACAGGGACTGTTGTCTACTTTATTAAATACTGAGTATGCTGAGCAAATTGATGTGTTTAACTGTATGTCTACAGTAGATTTGCATAAATGTGGAATTATCAGTAAAAATTGTGATCACATATTTTAGAGACACAGATTGACAATGCACATATGGCCTATGGGATTACATTACAACAGTTAGTGTTCTCGCTCAATACTGGACCAATTTCAAAGAGTGTTGTCCACATTAGTCACTTACACATCATGCATGGGAAAAAGGGTCCATGTTGAAAAAAAAACTTTAATATGACATTTTCTTCTCTCTCAAAGTTGAAGGTAGCAAGAAAAGAAGTACATCCAAATTGAGTTTTCTAACATGGCCGACCACATGTCACATTTTCTTCAACATTTAAGATGGAACTGAAAACAACATTCACCACCGGTCAAACGTTTGAAATTTCCGTTGTACTCCATTACAGACAGAATACCAGCTGAGATCAGTTGTACTGTTCTTTTTAAAGCAGTGCAACCCTTTTTAACTCCCATCATGTGCTTACGTAAATGCAAAAGGGGTCCCCAATGTTTTTAAAATGATATCAGATTAGTAAACTTTGGAACATTGGATGAATGGTTGCTGATAATGAGTTAATGTAGATAGCATTAAAGATCAGCCGCCCACTCAGATCAAGGTTAAGGTCAAAGTTTTTTTATATAGCACATTGACAAACAGTCACTACTGGCCCAAAGTGCTGTACAAATATAGATAGCATAAGCTAAAAGCATAATAAATAACTGGAAAAAAACTTCTAAAATTGCCAAAAAAACAATAAAATCTGACTTTCCTCAAATCAATAACAATAAAATGTCACAGATCAGCTGGTATTCTGTCTATAATGGAGTGGTATGGACATTTTTAAGTGACCCCAAACTTTTGACCAGTAGTGTACACCATCACAATAATAAACTAAGAGATTTGGGGAATAACCATATTCTGTAGTATTTGATTAGTTGGACTGTTGCTTTACTACAGGGAACCAAAGAAGTAAAACACACAGTTCTTTACTGTACACCCAAAGGGGGTTTTACAGTATGAACAACACATCAGGCAAACATGGTTTCCCCCGGAACATTGGTTAGACAATGTGGGAAACGCAGAGTTCCGCAGTTTCTCTTCACACACACTCAAGTTTGTTTTCCCTCCAAACACGACGACACTCGAAATCAAAAATGCCGTGCAACCTTTTTCTATTTATTTCTTCTTTTGAGCAAATTAATGTTGGTGTGAACTGACTATAAGGTTGTAACGCATGGTACTGTAAACATGGTTCGAGAGGTTTCTCTGGACATCTAATCTGGCTTTGCCAGACCCTCCTCCACAGCGCTGCAAAAGAGGGTCTGGCGAGTCCACACAACATTTCGGGATAGGAGAAAACATGCTCTGGTTTACTGGCATGTCCTTTAACCTTGTGTTGTCTTCACTTTAGGGACCCTCTCGTATCCCTCGGGTCAAAATGACCCGGGGCTTATTTAGGGTTTTAAAAACAATTCTGACATTTTTTTACTTCATAATCTAGTAACGAATTCTGTCTTTATTTCAATTTCAAACACTTGAGCTAACACATGTGTTAAGGGAATGCAATCAGTCGTACAACAAAATCAAAAATGGAAGTGTGATTGTTTTTTTGTCATAAGGTGTAAGGCAGAGATCTGAGGACCAGGTAACCATAGTCCTCACATTGGACAGATGGTCTAGCTAGCTGTCTGGATTTACCCTGCAGAGATCTGAGGACCAGGTAACCATAGTCCTCAGATTGGACAGATAGTCTAGCTAGCTGTCTGGATTTACCCTGCAGAGATCTGAGGACCAGGTAGCCATAGTCCTCAGATTGGACAGATAGTCTAGCTAGCTGTCTGGATTTACCCTGCAGAGATCTGAGGACCAGGTAACCATAGTCCTCATGTTGGACAGATAGTCTAGCTAGCTGTCTGGATTTACCCTGCAGAGATCTGAGGACCAGGTAGCCATAGTCCTCAGATTGGACAGATAGTCTAGTTAGCTTTCTGGATTTAGCCTGCAGAGATCTGAGGACCAGGCAACCATAGTCCTCAGAAATCAGCCGCAGGTTGGAATGCCAACACCAAGAAAAAGATTTCCAGCTACACCGGAGCAATTGCGAAGTGGAACATCGTGGATATACACTACTGGACATACAGTATGCTGATCAAGCTTGAAAATTTCAAATGTTCTGTTCTCTGTGGAGTATGATTTTAATATTTAATCCATTACCATTGGCCAAGAAAATTACCCATCACGGTCTCCACATTGCCTGTAATTCACTACTGGAGGACAAATTTCTGGCGTCTCCATTGGTAGGAACGGGATGCTTGGCATACACCAACTGGTAATTCAGGACAATCAAACCTGTGTTTAACGAGTGTGTTGAGAGTAGTTTATAAGTGGTCTTGGCTGAAGCCGTGCATATGAATTTGCATGGCAGCAGGACAGTTTCAAAGCCACTTCAAATATCAATCAGTTATCATTAAATCCGCCAGCCTCACATATTCACCAGATTGCTCTGCAGTTATTCAAACTGACACAGTCCATATGAGTGACTGATTGAGGGTGTCCTTCATTATTTTTACCTTGTCGCTTTGTGATGAGAAAACCTCTAAACCCTGCTGTCTCATTACTGGAGGGTGTAATCAATCTGAGAGAAGAGAAAACAGTATGAGTCATCTGAGAAGAAAGAAATCAAAGAATCAATGGGGTGGAACCAAACTTTGAAACCTTTTTTTGTATGTTTTTAAAGTACTTTTTCATCCAGGAAAAGTTGTGTTGCAAAGTTTAGGGGCAAGGTGAAGAAAGCCATTAGAGGGAACTACAAGAACTCATATGAAATTAGAAGTTATCATGATAAAGTCTTGAAAGCCATACACCTCATTGATTCCCGAATGGCTAATTACAGCAAATGGACGACACAGATCACATATGTTAGGAATCAATATTTAAAAAAAAAACGTATGCAGCTAATAGTTCCAACACATGGTTACAAGACTGTATCATTTGTATTAACGTGCCCAGTGGGCAACAGTTGGAAAAGGCCTAATAAATTCCCAAAAATATTTAAAGGTCCAATAGGTGACATGAACTGTTTATATATATATACAGTACATATCACCTATGTATCAGAAGAGGAGTATGAGGGGGGGCCCTCAGAGTACCTAGGTAAGGACTACTAGCCAGTCAGAAGCAGAGTATGAGGGCACTGACAGTACCTAGGTAAGGACTACTAGC
>NC_048410.1:29507518-29517976 GCF_013103735.1 Etheostoma cragini | reverse complement strand
AGTCAGAAGCAGAGTATGAGGGCCCTGACAGTACCTAGGTAAGGACTACTAGCCAGTCAGAAGCAGAGTATGAGGACGTGCTATGCTAGCAGCTAGGCGAGCATTATAACGTTTGTCTCTGAAGTAAAGGCTGGACTACAACAGATCTGTTTGTGAACAGTGTTTTCTGTTGGAGATGGTTTGTCCCTTCAGGCAGTAATTTGGGCTTTTTCACATTGTAAACCTATAACGTGGACAAAAAGATGTATACAATTATAAATGAAAGTCGATATGAGCACTTTAAGAAACCAAGTTTTTTGTTGTAACTCTCACTCATCCCATGCTATTTGCTCCCTGCATTGCTGATGCTAGAGAAACATCTTGATTTTATGTTTCAGAGCTGGAAATGCAATAACTTAACTTTTGCAATACGACAGAGGACACAGTAAAATATGTTGTTTTTTTCCCGAGGAGGGAAAGGGGGGAGGGGGTCAGAGGGTTAGGGGTTATGAGTCACGGCTCACCACTAAATGCCTCCAGGAAGGATGAATTTATCTTACTTTTTCCTTTAGGTTTGCACTCGCTTGTATGAATGTTCAACATCAGATTCAAAAAGCCTTCCTATAACTGCAGAAACATAGCAAAACTTTATTAATGGCCCCTGCACAACAGTAGGTGAATGTTTATGTAAAAATAAAATAAAATGCTATATGAGACTTTTTGTTCCCTGCAGTGGTGGGCAGGTTTCATTCACAAAAATTTAAAAAAAATAAATAAGTTTTAAACCTTTAAAAGTAACCTTTTTTGGGCCTATGTGTGCCTGATTTTACATACCTCTGTAGCCCTGGCTTAAATGGAAGAAGACCAGCATTAAACATATCAACATGCTTTATTTAATTCATTTCTTCTCCTCATGAATTGGAATGTTGCACCTAAATGGAATTGTTTTTCAGTGTACCCACTCAAGTATGAGTTATGAAACACTTATGAAGTGCGACAAGGGCAAATCCAAAATGGCTCATTTTGATTCAACGTTTCTAATCAACATACAGATGGAAAGTTAAGCCGTGGATTATGTACCTGATGTGGATTGTGTGTATCATTTGATACTGCTATATATACATATATGATGTATCATATTTACAATGTGTTAGAAATTCACTGAGTGAACTAAAACCGAGATCCCGTTCCCATTGTGTGTTGTACTTTTCTTTGTGGGGGGGTCGACTGAGACACTCCATCAAGTTTTCTGACTGAGTCCCCTTGGAGCAAAGCTTTTCTGGGTTAGAGAGACAGTGAGGGATTACGTTTCCCTGGTGCCAAGACATTCAAATCCCCGCTGTTATTAATAAACCCCTGAAACCCGTGGGACCCCCCCCCCCCCACACACACACACACACACACAATCCGCCTGTTCTTCTATAATTGACTCATTAATTGACTCATTTAAATCTGTCTAATTATTTAATCAATTCAATTCAATTTAGCTGATTGCACACTTCCCATTTAGAATCAAGTGCACGGTCTTGAGAGGGAGTGGAGGTGAAGAAAGAGAGCAAGAGAACTTACGAATACATGTGTTTTGTGGTAATAACTGCTAATACGCGGGCTAATTACTGGAGTAAATTGATCATTTTGTCTTAATAGATTTAAGCTTGTTAAAAGGGCATGGCGCCAGCATGGTTAGTGTGCCGTGAGCACTTCATCTGGATGACAGTAATTGAAGGTGAATGCTCTCGTTTCTTGTCTTTGTCTGCCCTAAGTACCCTGCGAGGCATCAATCATAACTTATGAACGAGTACTGTAAACCTGGAATGGAAGGAAATTGAGAAAGAAATTTGGCTAAGAGCTAAGAGCTAATGATTTAAACCCTCAGGAAACATTTTCACAAATACACAATAGTTACACAATGGTTAATACAACGGTTTCTGACACTGCAGCAAACTTGAATGCAACGCAATCATTTCATATTTTTTTCCCTTTCCAAAGTATATCCAAATCGCTATGTAGCATTTGATAATTGATGCTCTTTGTAGCATTTGATACATGATGCTCTATGTAGCATTAGATACATGATGCTCTATGTAGCATTTGATACATGATGCTCTATGTAGCATTAGATACATGATGCTCTATGTAGCATTAGTTAGATGATGCTCTATGTAGCATTTGACACGTGATGCTCTATGTAGCATTAGATACATGATGCTCAATGTACCATTTGATACATGATGCTCTATGTAGCATTTGACACGTGATGCTCTATGTAGCATTTGACACGTGATGCTCAATGTAGCATTTGACACGTGATGCTCTATGTAGCATTAGATACATGATGCTCAATGTAGCATTTGATACATGATGCTCAATGTAGCATTTGATACATGATGCTCTATGTAGCATTAGATACATGATGCTCTATGTAGCATTAGATACATGATGCTCTATGTAGCATTAGATACATGATGCTCTAAGTAGCATTAGATACATGATGCTCTATGTAGCATTTGACACGTGATGCTCAATGTAGCATTTGATACATGATGCTCTATGTAGCATTTGACACGTGATGCTCTATGTAGCATTAGATACATGATGCTCTATGTAGCATTTGATACTCGATGCTCTATGTAGCATTTGATACTCGATGTTCTATGTAGCATTTGATACTCGATGCTCTATGTAGCATTTGACACGTGATGCTCTATGTAGCATTAGATACATGATGCTCTATGTAGCATTTGATACATGATGCTCTATGTAGCATTAGATACATGATGCTCTATGTAGCATTAGATACATGATGCTCTATGTAGCATTAGATACATGATGCTCTATGTAGCATTTGACACGCGATGCTCTATGTAGCATTTGACACGTGATGCTCAATGTAGCATTTGATACATGATGCTCCATGTAGCATTTGATACTCGATGCTCTATGTAGCATTAGATACATGATGCCGTAAATAATGTAATATTATGCATTCTTTTTCATTCATCTGGCCCAGTTTAACATGCAACTTAATTTTAAACAATACATATACTACATGTACATATACTACACTATACTGCCCAGGAGTTTGTATAAAAGGTGAATGTTTCCAGCTAAAACAAAGCACTCGCTGTGTCTCACTCCGTTTTTTATCTCTTCTTTCTCCGTGAATGAAGCTGCCTTCAAGTGCGCTTGGAAACGTGAAACAATCTGACGGGAAACAGTTTCTGTGGAATACAGAGTCTCATACACAGGAGCACGTTGAATGCTAGACTTATTCTCCCAAAATGCACCAAAGAGCGCCACAGGAAGTCATTCCTGCCTGTGGCCATCACACTTTATAACTCCTCCCTCTAAGTGTCTTACACACAGACACTTAGAGAGGTTGATAATGGACCACATCATCTGTATTGTGCAAAAACACTGGCCTACAATTTGTATACTGTAAAAAAAATTGACTATGTAGATATATTATACTATGTTGTATGCATATACTATGTTCATTTTCCACTCTCATATTTCTACTTTGACTCTTTTATCAACACTCCACATCAACTTCCCTTATTAAAATAGAAGTCTGTTGCTATGAAAGAGTTTTAGGTAACAAAAGTTTGAAAACTATATAATTTTTTATATAAATGTAAACGCAGAATTTGGCATTAAAACACTAAAACTTCAGTTTTTCCTTATTGATTGCACCGTGCTATTTAGCAGAGTGAAGTACAGTTTTTGCCACATGTGATCCCAGTAAGTCAACATGGTCCTCAAACATCGTTGTCAGCAAATTTCACGACTGTTTCTCTGGAAGAAAGTATGAAGAGTGTTCTCAGTGAGGTCTATGAATTATTCAGAGAAGCAGGACATTACTCCGCAAAGACATGTTGCTGTTGAACTTTTCAAATAGAATTGTTCAACGCTTTGAGCAACAGAGATCTATCCAACCCGAGAAGCTGAAAACTCAGCCAACCTAGAAATAGGGCTCACAAACAGACAGATACTGTGCACATGGAAAAATGTATATTTTTGGTTATTTGAACTTGTAATATCAAAGTGGAATAATACTAAATTGGACCCATGTATATATAAATCCAGTTATCAGAAGCATTGCTTGAACTAGTTCATAATGGGGAAGACATCAACCAGTTTGCTTGCAGCTCAAATTATTGCATATACATATACAAATATGCAGTAAATAAAAATGTTTATATTCAGAAAACATGACATTCAAAAACAGTTAAAAACAACAACCTGGGACATAGGAACATGTTCCAGGGCCGCAAAAACACAGCAAGGATAAACGGGAGGGAGGGACACAAAACAACACATGCAAACAGACACACACGCACAGATACACACACACACACAGACACAAGACAAGGCACCAGTCACATACACAACACATGGACTTCAACAAGTCAGCAATGCAAGTGTCCAAAGTCCTTCCCGCGGCTCCACCTGTGTGAGCTGTTGACAGTTCCATGTGTGTTATGTCCAACAAAGAAAGGATCCAAGTCCCGAGGTGACTACCAACAAGTTGCAATCCCTCTCGAAGCAGCTGTAAGTCCAGCAGGTTTTAGAGCTTTAGAGTTCTGGAAGGCAGACAGGTCACTCAAGATAACAGCACAGTTCATAACAGTCGTTCCAAAAAGAAACCCGATTAAGTAAGTATCAACATATCCCCCAGTGAAAATCCCTGCCTGGGACCTTCAAGGGAAGCCGCAGGTTTTGTTCCACATCCACTCAGAAATTCGAGGCAGCAGGTATGGTGGAAAGCTATTTTACAGGGCACTTAGGATTTGATTGCCCCTATGGTGGCAGTCAACCTATTCCCTCACAAAGGGGATGAGGGAGGAAAGTAGTGTTTTTAAAAAGTTTCAGCGAACCTTTTTCTGTGACTACCGTGCAGCATCTGGTCCAGATTCTCTGTCAGATTGCCATCCTTCCATTTAGCTTTACCATTTATTTCCAGAAATGGATCTTTTTTGGGCTGGGGGGGAAAGAATGCTGAAAGTAGAGAAAGAGAGAGGAGAGAATTGCAGGTTTTCAGAGTTAAGATGATGACACTGCAAAAGACCTAAGACCTCAACTGTGTGTGTGTGTGTGTGTGTGTGTGTATCTTCGTGCCCATCCAGCCATGGATTGTCAGATACAGAAGAAGATATGACTCTGCATGGAATGGCTGCTAGTGTGTGTGCGCCTGTGCGTGTGTGCGTGCATGCGCATGTGTGTGCTGGAGGATATTGCACTGCAGGGGACAATCCTAAACTTCAGTATCTATCATTAAATCCTCCTAGATGCTCCATACACACACACAAACACACACACAGCTTTTAAACTTTCATAGTCTATGCTGAAGGGCGTGAACTTTTGCCCTGAATTCCAAAAACTTTGCAGAGAAAAGTTCTTTGAATGCACCTCTTGCTTGGAGTTTTTCTTTTTATTCATTGCAGAACTAAACTTTTACTCCACTTTTCGATCATTTGTAAGGTGAAGACACTAATGACAATAAGACACTAGTTAAAGAAAATGTTCCTCATCCAAAGGTCACAGGGATGAAGACATGAGTTGGAACCTACAGTAGTTCCATACACTTTTTCTAAGCAGGTTTTTAGAAACTAGTGCATTCTCATTGCATGTAAATACAACAATAAAGGGTAATTTTGGTACTTTTAAAACCTGGATCTCATGCATTGTTGTCTCATTGACTGATGTGAACAAAAATCTTAGAAGTTTTCCCAGTAATGTGCTCCAACTGGTAGCCGCAAACTGGACTAAAATGTAACGTGAATGGGAAAATGTGCGCCTTCCATTGACGTCTACTAAAAATGCTGTTTTTGCTGCTAACAGCAGCATTATTCTGACAAGTGTCTGATAACATTATGGAAGGAATCCTATATTACCTGAGTGACACATTGGATATGTGTTGTCTCACCCAGAGGTGGAATGAACCTGGCAACCTACAGAGATGGACCTTTTTGTTAAAGGGTATGAATCGTTTTTATGACATGAAAGTGAAAAATGACTATCACCAACACCAAACCACCAGGATTCCATTGAAAAGCCTTCTTTGGTTTATATTTCTGAACTCTGGTTTGGTCAAAATGAAGCCTGTGTTCACCCATTTACATGTGGAAATATGCTGACTCTATACACCCCAAAAGAAGTCTGGTGAGTTGGGTGATAGAGATTTCGGAGGATTTTACTCTTTCACCAACGGATCTGTCTCTGTTGGGATCCTTTCCATGATGTTAACATAAGTCTAAGCCTATCAGAGGCAAAAAAAACAATTTGTGGACAGAAATTGACGCATTTGACCAATAGGATTGCCCAGTTCATGGCTAAATGTTAGAGATTGTCGCTCAATACTGTACCGATTTCAACAAGTAGTGTTCCCATCATTCACTTAGACACAACCAAATATATTATTATTACAGGGTCCAGGTTGAAAACTATAAAAGTTAGCCTTTTTTCCTATAGCAGTGTTCTTTTTAATTCCCCAAAATAACATGATTGATTCCACCCAACGCTCTTTGTCAAGTACAAATCTCTACTTTCATTTATTTTAGGGTGTCTTATTCAATTTTATAGCCTTTATAAAATAATGGAAGTGTTTTTGAAATAGTATTGAGTAAAAGTTGACATATTCCAGTCTGTGATTATCCATCAACATCCATTCCTTTAATTTCAGTCTCAATAATTCCTAATTTCTGCTTTTCTAACTCAAACATCAAGTATAACTTTCTATGAATGAGGTTTATTGAGCATAAATTCCCAAAAATAACTGTGAAACTGAAGTTAATAAGTTAGTGTTACGTAGTGTTAAATGTCAAAAAAAGTGACAAACATTGAAAATAAGTGTCAAAAGTGTTGAAAAAGGGACAACAAATTTAAGAATATGTTAAAAACATTGATAAAAAGTGTCAAGTAAAGTGTTGATTTTCAATATTGACTGGAAGACAACACAAGGGTTAAATGTACTTAGAAATGTTGTTACTGATTGTCTCCACACTATCCAATGCACATAGGAGCAAAAAGACTAATAATACAAATAATAATAAATAGTCAGACAGTAAAATCTACTTAAAATGATTTGGTGGTTTCTGAGCTCAAAGGATTGCTTTAGCATCTTTTTTATCACCAAAATCTTCATATTGGGAAATATAATATTAATAAAATCAAAGCTAAATATATTCTGACAACAGGACCAGAGTCATTACAAACCATTACATCATTAGGCATGAATGTTTCTATAAACATAATGTTGTTCACTTTCAAGATTTTCAAGATACCAGAGTATTAATGCTTAAAATATGAAAGGCAGCTAGTCACAGCTCGTTGTTTTTTATATATTTATATACTCAGACTCACTCAATATGCACACACTCAACTCATTGTTTCCTCCAAAATCCTTTTCAGGTCCCAAAGGGTTGCTGGATGATTAAATATTAATGGAGCTAAGGAATATTGACTGGATGCTTATCATTTACCGTGTGCGGAGGGAAAACAATAATCCATTTAAATCAACATCAGAGTTGTTGTTTTTTTAGTAGAAAATGTAATTTTCTTGGCCAAATATTCTCTCTCTCTCACTCTCTCTTGCTCTCTCTCTCTCTCAACTCAGCACAGGTGTACAACTTCAATCATGCAACATGACGGGTTCCAGCAGGAAACACACACTCCCTGCAGGACGGCGCCCGCGGCGGTACAGCCCAGAGGCTGCAGCTGATCCCCATTCAACTTCTCCTCGTTCAAGTCCTCAGAGACCCTCAGCTGCATCTCTGCTCGCTGGTAACAGAGAGGCTCTGTCTGCACTTTAAAAGACTTCACTCTGCCAACAACCGGGATGAATAGACCAATACACAGCATGCTGCGAATGTTTTCTTTATTAATCTGCGGGGCGCTGTGAAGCCTCGCGTTATTCAGCGTGCGCACGCCAGCTCGCTGTCTGGGAGACGGATGACAAAGTCAACTCGGGGAACCTCTTGGGAGATTTTGGTGGCAGTGAAAACTGATACCACGGATGCTTCCTTCATCCCAGCATGGTCATAATTAAGTTTATATTATTCATTCTGTTTATTGATCCCCAGTGGGGGAAATTACAATCTACACTTTGATTTGTTAGTAATCACTACACACAGGCCGGAAATACACACACACGTGCTTAGGATCTAATCATGCACAAATGGAGAGATGTCAGAGTGGGGGGGAGGGTGCCAGTGGACCTTTTTTTGGGGGGGGGTACAGTGCCTTGCTCAATAGCACATGGAAGTGCCCAGGAAGTGAAGGGGCATCTCTCCAGCTACCAGTCTCCATAGTGGGACTTGGACCAGCGACCCTCCCAACCCAACTCCCTACAGACTAAGCTACTGCCCCCCCCCTTTTTAATGTCTTTTGGTACATGTTTCTCCTCTGCTTCTGTGGCCCTTATGCTGGATTCCATTGCATCTGTTCCATTTACATGGGGAATAACATGCAGATGTGGCCAAGCTGTATTAATGTTATTTTCTGATGTGAATATGTTACATTTCATTCTGTAAAAACTCTGAAAAAAAGCCTCTCTCATTTGCTAGGTCATGTTATGACTGAAAGGGGGTTGTCTCATGGCAACAACAGTTAAGTTTAGGCACTAAACAACTAGTTAAAATTGGAAAAAAGATTATGGTTTGGTTTAAAACATCCCCCCCCCCCCCCCCCCCCCCCCCCCCCCCCCCCCCCCCCCCCCCTTTACCCTTGTGTTGTGTTCCCGTCAAAATTGAAAGTCATCAATTTAGTTGATGCTTATCATTGACGTTTTAAACTTTTTCTTACATTTTTTGTCCCTTTTATATAACACTTTTTTCAATGTTTATCACTTTTTTACGTTTAACACTACGTAACACTAACTCATTAACTTTAGTTTTATAGTTATAGGAAATTATCAGAAGGTTTGAGTTAGAAAAGCAGAAATTAGGAATTGTTTGAACTAAAATAAAAGGAATGGATGTTGATGATAATCACAGACTGGAATATGTCAACTTTTACTCAATACTATTTGAAAAACGCTTCAATTTTTTTTACAATGCTATAAAATGTAATAAGACGCCCCAAAATTAATGAAAGTAGAGATTTGTACTTGGCAAAGAGCGTTATGTGGAATCAATCATGTTATTTTGGGGAATTAAAAAGAACATTGATATAGGAAAACGGGTCAATTTGACCCGAGGACAGTATGAGGGTTAAGTACTACTCCTGGGACATGAACACCTGTATCCTGGGTAATATGTAAAAATTCTCCTTGGACACAAACTCTGCTCCCCCTGCTAGAAAGTCCTGTTTCAAGACATCCAACCCGACCTCCTCACTGTGTTGATGTGCGTAACTTTATGTACAAATGGTTGATGAGAGCAGCCTGAGCATCGCGGCTCCCTGCTGTTTAAGCTTGTCCTACTTCTTTGTCCTATCCCTGTTGAGGAAGAGGTCACCGTTGCCAGGCTTGCCTGAAATAGCAAGAAGAGGTACTGTTATGTGTCTTTCAACTTTTGGCTGGATCGTTTCCAAAAAATATGGCCAAACTGTACTGATGCCATTTTGGCTGATACCTGACAATGTGAACATTCCATCATCTAAAAATCTCTGAACAAAGTCTCTCTGTTCTAATTGAAATCATGCCTTGTGACACTTTTTTCTGCACTGAAGATGTATCTGTGCAAACCCACCTTGAACCAAAACCCTCTCTGGTGCCCCTTTATTATCTATCTACTCTCACATCATTGACGTGAATGGAGCGATTGTTAGAAAATGCATATATGTATGTATACTTGTGGGTACCAATAAAACTCGTATCTGCGCTTAGAATCAACTCAAGGCCAAGCCAGCCGATGACAGGATGCAAACAAAACACTCGTGATCAGATTGGTTCACAACATCTGATCACCATGGGAACCAGACCATCTCAAGAATTAGTCTGGCCAATGCAATTCAAATGTTTTTCCACATTATTTTAACTCTGACTTAACACGTCTTTCCTTATCCATGTAGATTGAACAGAATCATAACCATTCATGAGGAAATAGTCCTAAACTACAACAATTAAAAAGGAAATACTGTACATCTATCAAAACAAGGTATTCATATACGTAGATAATAGCTGCAGGCAGTGGTGTAGTCTAATGTGTTGTAGAATCTGCCTTTGGGGACGGGGGGTCACGTCACAGTGGGGGGGTCTGGGTGTCCTCCCCCAGGGAAGTTTTGAGCATTAGCAACAACATTTTTGTTGCATTCGGTTACGCTTTAAAAAGCCAGTTTACGTTGGAAATGCGTTTATTTAGCCTATGCGAAGAAAAAGAACACATATTATAATATATATCAAACATATAATTGAAAGAAATGTTGTTGCATGTCACAAGTGGGTATATGAACATCCTGAAGCTTTCTTAGGGTAAACTGCATATACTGTATACACACATATATATATATATATATATACACACATACACACATACATAT
>NC_048410.1:29496432-29507418 GCF_013103735.1 Etheostoma cragini | reverse complement strand
ATAATAAACATATATTTCTCCCTTTTTGGTTTCAAATGTTATCTTAATGGAGACCGTAGGACAAGTAATGTACTAGGCAGATACCATATGTATACCATCATGTGTACTTATGTGTTATATATATTCTGCATATGTTCTATTAAGGCTGTGCATAATAAACTACCCAGTCTCTGGATAATATTTGTTTAATCTGCTTATTTGGACAATGGTGGCATTTTTTTCATTGATGTTTAGACAGGGTTTAAACAAATGATAACTATATAAAGACCCCAGCATTTTCCTTTAAGAAATATGAAATTCTGAGTGTTTGGAATGCAGCTGCAGCCTCTGTACTCTGCTCAGACTTCTAGAGTTCTACCTGTCGGTCATGCATTCAATATTTATTACAAAAGCAACGCTCAGAGAGAGGAAAATGGGAATATCGAAGCAAAGGTGGATCTGGATCCGTTGTGTCCTTCTATCTAAAGCGAGCCAGTGGTTTTCAACTGAAAACAAAGGACACAGAGCGATCACACGTCTTGTCCACTGTGTCAATAAAGGTTTGAGCGACTGATTTGAACAGCGTTGCGTCTCCTCTAACCCACTCTGTTAAGACTTGTCAAACATCTTCACAATCACAGGGTACACGCGGCCGAAATGGGTTTCCTCAGGAGGGGGGGGGCTGGAGTCTCCCTTAGAGATCCGCTGAGGAGCTCGGTCCTCCGAGAGGAGCTCGGAGTAGAGCCGCTGCTCCTTCACGTTGAAAGGAGCCAGTTGAGGTGGTTCGGGCATCTGGTAAGGATGCCTCCTGGGCGCCCCCCTAGGGCGGTGTTCCAGGCACGTCCAGCTGGGAGGAGGCCTCGGGGAAGACCCAGGACTAGGTGGAAGGATTATATCTCCAACCTGGCCTGGGAACGCCTCGGGATCCCCCAGTCAGAGCTGGTTGATGTGGCTCCGGAAAGGGAAGTTTGGGGTCCCCTGCTGGAGCTGCTGCCCCCGCGACCCGACACCGGATAAGTTGAAGAAGAAGATGGATGGATGGATCTTCACAATCACAAACAAGTTATTTAAACCATGTCGTCCAAGCAGCAAATTCCAATTGAAAAGTGAAGCCAATGCCTTAAAACTACGTTCTATCTCGTTTCCAGCAGGATGCGACTCCATCAGCTGCAAAAATAAGTCCTTTTCCATAGAAGTCTATGAGAAAATGAGCCTTCTTCTGCCATAATTTATTACCTTAGTAAACATTTCCATAACAAGTTTGTGTCTCAATTGCTACTTTCACGTCTTCGTTTTTGAAAAATCCGATGAGACCGATTGTATTTCCTTTGAGTCGATATTTATGAAATTCCATCAAATTTTACAGTTTCATAAGGCATTTTTTATTCAATATGACTTAATTCAGATAAAAACGTGTGGATTAATCCCAGAGAGCAGGAGACATTACCAAGGCGGACATACAGTACAAATCACTTCTTCACTTCTAATTTGAATTCTTTCAGTTTGGCTCAAAAGTGAATACAATAAGTGGGTGGGATTTACTTTTCTCAGCTACGCCTGTCCTCTTCTACCGAGCCCACTCACGCAGTGTTACCTCTCTCCTTCAGCGCCACATTCACTGAAGAAGGCAACAGGTACCAGCCAATCAGAGGCAATGGAAGAGGAGAATAAAAAGCCAATCATGGTCATAATCACAATAAATACACAGGCGTCCCCCTACCTATGGCCGTGAAAGAACTCATTTGGCACACCGATTGAAAACACTTACGGAGAAGGACACACTTACTAGCCGTTTTATTGAATATGAAATAAACAAATAAGTACATGAATAAATAAATAAATGTACATCATGAAATAAAGAAATGAGGCAATAAATACATGAATGATTAAATAAGTGTCATTTATATATATATATATATATATATATATATATATATATATATATATATATATATATATATATATATATATATATATATATATATATATGAGTAGTAGATTTTGATACAAACACGTATTGCATAATCTTCTGTTCAATTGATACTGTTACTGTATGCACACCACAACACCCTTGCAGCCAAAAATATGCAATCAGACAACCTTCTCTGTCTCTCACACACACACACACACACACACACACTCACACACACACACACACGCATAAACACACACACACACCGGATAGTTCCCTTCTAGTTCAGGTGATGTATTAGAGTAATTACACTCACACAGCTCATGTGATGCATTTTAATGATTGGATGCACCACTGGGGCCAGAAGCGTTTCTCTTCTCTTTTTTTCCTCCCCTTTCTTCTCCACCATCTCCTGTCTGACACACACACACACACACACATACACACACAGTAACTTCATGTGAAGCCTCAAACTCAGTTGGGCATCACACACAAACACACAAACGTTAGAATTATTGGTAACGGTAGAATTATGTCTGTGCTCGCTCTCACACACCCACGTTCAATATGGACGCGATTACTCCTAACTTTGCTCTCATTGGTCACAGGTGTTGCCTGTAAATGAGTGTAAATGCAAGTCATTAATCGTTGCTGGAGGCAAAGGTTAACGAGAGGGATTAGCAACAAGACAGTGGGCACAGCAACAGAAAAATGACTGAAGGTAGGAAACGCTAAATGGATAAATATAAAGATACATGATGGATGGATAGAGGGAGGAAGGAAAGGGTGCATGCATTCATTTTAACTTGCTTGATGGACAGATTTGTTATGGATGGACAGAATCCTTGAAGGCTGACCAGGACAATCACAATAAACAAGGTTAGTTTAAATCGGATGTCTTACTCTCTGTTTAAAGAAGCACTGACATGGGACAATTAAACAGATGGGGCTCAAAATACCTAGACAAGACAATTCCTGCTTATTGAATCCTGGGTCTTATCTTTTTAATTTTGTGTGGTTTATGACAACGTTGTGTATTGTCTGACACTAAGTTTATTGCTGGGGTTAGGGAACTCCTTTCTTAAATTGGTAATCGGGCTTTCCTGGAACACAAGTCTCATATAATTACAACCTCCGACTGTATGTGAAGGCTAAGATGGGGTCTAGAACTGAGGTAAGGAAAGTAAAACAGTTTGGCTTAAATTAGATTAGAACAACAAACTCTAGGTTCTGCTGAAATGGACAGGATGGATTGGTAGATAAACGAGTGGCAAGATGGATAAATCATCCTCCAAAGAACAAGGGGGCAAATTAGAATTTACTTAAGTTAAAGGCATGAGCAGACTGCAGGAATAGGGGGGGCGGGGAGGTCTGGGACTGGGAGAGGATGATTAGAAGCAACGTGATGTAATGAGAAACAGACAAACTGGAAGGAGGGAGGGGTAGGTGGAAGGTAGAAAGAAGAGGGAGAGCAGGCATGCAGAGATGGATGAAAACACACTGATGGAGGTGAAGACAGGTTGCATTAACCCTTGTGTTGTCTTCCTGCCGACCATGCAACTTTTCGGTTTTCTGGTTAAAAATCTAAAATTAAGAAAAGTGTCTTTTTCGACACTTTTTTCGCTTCCCCCCGGTGTTTTTGGCCCTTTTTCCGAAGCCTTTTCAACTTTATTTTGCAGAAAAAAAATTCAAATGCTATACAATTGCACAAAACAACCACATTTCAACAAGTTCCAATGGAACTATCCACGTTATTTTGTTGAAAGAAACCCAAATTTCTGATATGGGAACTTTTGAAAATGGTCAAATCGACCCGAGGACCGCAGGGGGGTCAAAGATGAAGAGAGGTGTATGTATTGGGGTTCATTAGGAAGAGAAGAGACCAGTGGTAAAACTGTGGAGATTGATCGATGAACTGATGGTTCAGTGTGTGTATGAGTGAAAAGGGGTTGAATGAACAGATGATGGACCCTTGTGTTTCCTTTGTAATAGCATGCATTCACTGTTTCCATATCATTAATCTGCCCGCCTACTTCATTGATTTAAATACTGATTACATTGGGGCAATGATCTAGATTGATCTAGATTAAGGAACATCCTTTAAAACTTGAACACTTTTTTCTCAGGACACTAATTCCTGCTAAGAGGAAGGAAAGCAGTTTATACAGTGGCCAGTTAGAATTCCTGATTGTGAACAGATGGCACGCGTCCATTCATTTCTTGTATGAGTACAACTGGACACAAGTGTCTTTTTGCCATCTGAATTCCTTCTGCAGCTTAGAGAGCGAGAAAGAGAGCAAGCGTGTGAGTGTGACTATGATAAAAGGGGAAAGAGGTGGAGAAACGCAGTGAGTCTGC
Source organism: Etheostoma cragini (assembly GCF_013103735.1). Lineage (NCBI taxonomy): Eukaryota > Metazoa > Chordata > Actinopteri > Perciformes > Percidae > Etheostoma > Etheostoma cragini. The sequence goes on along the minus strand of NC_048410.1, from coordinate 29,503,169 downwards.
CTGTGTGTGAGTGTGTGAGTGTGTGAGTGTGTGTGTGGGACACATCCATAAAAACTTGACAGGGTCTCTTTACATTTTGGCTAACAAGAAAGTAGAATGAATATTTAGTGACACAAGTAAATGAATCATGAATATGTTTAATTTGCGGATAAAGGCATTAAACTGCCGTAAATGTGCTTAAGTGGGTTTGCCCAGCCCCTCCAAAGAAAGACTGGAGCGGGATGTGATGACAGGAGATAGGATGTGATGACAGGAGATAGGAGGTTTTCACCCAGCATTGGAAGGTTAGAAGGCAGTCGTCAGGAAAACGGCATCCCCTGCTGGGCCCCCTGCTGTGTCAGGATCACCCGTCCAGTCTACTTAACAACCTCTTCCATCACAAAGCACCCATCACGAAGGTGACACCGTGAAGCTGTCACGGCCACCCTTGGAGCCAGTCACTATGGTAACACACTGCTGTGCATGCTGTGCCAAGAAGGCAAGGTGCAGGGGAAAAGATGAGGGCGTTAGCTCAAGATCAACATCACATGGACAGTACGTTTTTTAAGTCAGATAACACCGGAACCAAACATTTGAAGTTGAGGGTTAGAGTTCAGAGAAAACACTAATAATTAGACATCAAATATTTACCTCGGATTTTCTGCTAAGGTAGGCATGAGGGCCAAATCCTACAAGGTTAATGAAACAGACTAACTCTGCTTCTGTCAACAGTAGATCTATCTCTACGGGGATTAAATCTTCTATTGGCCTGTGTGTAAGAGTGTGTTTAAGAGAGTGTGACTGATCGAGTGATTGAGAGGACAGATGGTGTGTGCCGGTCTATAAGTCAACAGTCACAAATCAGAGCATTCGTAACAATGTAGTATTAAGGCTACACAAGGACGACAATGACACACTGCTGACCTGACCACAACTAGGTTTTCTTTTAGTTCCAAGCATGGACACCCTGGACAGGACACCAGCCAATCACAACGCAGACAACCATAATCACTTACATTCCCACTGAGGCGGCTTGTCCGTGGACCATAGAGTGGTAAAATGACAGATGTCGCATCAGCGTCGCTATCTCGGTATTTTGAAGCCATAAGGGCCCATGTTTGGGAAAAACAGGGTGGAGCTAGGGAGGATGATTCAAGATTCAAGATTTTTTTATTGTCATACCACAGTACACTCTAGTACAAAATTACGTGCAAAGTTCATAGCTTAAAAGAATACAGCACAGAAACAATTCTAACACCATGGAAAAGTCGAGTTATATGAATTAAAATAAATAAATGCTTAAATGCTTATATGCGTGTGCAGAGCATGTCGAGTGATGAATAGAAATATATAACGTCTAAAAAACTATAAATATCTAGATACTAGATACATACAGTTGGGAAAAGTGTGAAGTATAAACATCTGTATTTAAAGTTAAATAGTGAGAAAGAGGTGCAGTCAGAACAGATACTTAGGTGCATTTCAAACAGATTATTTTACATTGTACATGAAAAGTATTTGAGTAGTATTCAGATTGATTGGTCCGTCTCCGAAGCGACTACGCCACTGTTGTGTATGGCGTCATGGCGCTACGCTTAGCTGAATGCTAACCACTGCGCTGACCGAGACATTTTCAGGCAACCAGAAGTGTTCCAATTAACTCCAATGACACATAGTGAGAGGGTCAAAGTTCAAGATGGAAACACGGACAACATCCTAAACCAAGTTCACGGCTATTCTAATGCACAAAGTGTCATCGTTGGTATTGATTAGCCTCTGTCATGATGGACAGGTCGGTGTGTAGCCACGCCCCTAAATCTATTTTATTCATTTTTTCCGTGTCCTCAAGATTAATCTCTCCCCGTCCTTGATCTTGCAGAGGAGACACAAATGATATTGGGGAGAGTTTTCTTTTGTAAATTGTTACTAATGTTTCACTGTCCCAATGTCACACGGTGTGTAAACAGACCACGGGGCACATGGCCACGCCCCCTCCACGGCTGGTTGAATATCAAGCATTGACTTGAATGGATGTAATTGCTTGGGGGGGGGGTTGCAGCATCTCCTAAATACCAGGCCAGTCTCATGGCAGTTTGTAAAATAGTGTTGTTATGTAATCTATTGATTTGTGTACAGGGACACAATTCTTTTTTTTTTTTTATATGATGGTGAGCACAAATTTGGAAATTTGTTAACTTAGGTTCGGGAGCAGAGCCACGCCTTAACCCCCCCTCTAATCACCAGACAGACCTACATATACCGTGCTGCAGCCAGGCTTGTGTCTCTGATATCTTGACCCACCCTCCCTTTCCCTCGCCTTCATCCATCCATCTTCCCCCTCTTCCCTTCCTTTTGCACATCTCTCTCATGTCTCTTCCAGGTACCGTCTGGGGGTCTGTAAACTATTAGGGCAAAAACTGCTTCTGAGACGGACCCCCCCACTCTGAGTCTCCTCTACCCGGTTTTCACACCCATCATCCCAGACCAGCCATCAGACGACAGCCACATCCATTAGATCCACCAAACACTACGCCGCAAACTTGACGAAGCGCAGACATTATTCCTAACTGAAGGATTCAGAGAGTGTCACGCTGACGATGATGTCACAACGTCTTTTAACCGAGAATTCCACCGACACTAAGGGCACACTGTTACGAAACGTACCGTGCGCGATTGTTTCGTGGATGTATCTGATTATCTACTGGCTCGGACTCTGCGAGTTGATTCTGATAGCCGCTACGAGCACTCTGAGATTAAAGTGACACGAAGCAGGCTTTAGCTCATAATGTGTTAAAGGTTCAAGGTTAAATACAATCGCTCCATTTTCTTTGATGACGTGTGAGTAGATATGAAGAAGCTCCATAGGAAAGGACGATTAATTCAAGGAAGGTTGGCACAGATAAATCTTCAGGAAGGAAAACGGTGTAACAATTTATGATACCACTTCAGACTTTTTTAGGTTTTACAGAATGGAATGTAACATATGCACAGCAGCTTCCATCCGCAGTGGAATAGGGAAAATGATTAGATACCAAAAGTGAGTTGAGCCGAGCAGAGCTGGATAAAGCATCAGCGACCAACCTAATGCAAATCATATTTCAAAATGTTGGACGTGAGCTATCAGTCACCGTGGTCAGAGGACTGCAGCTCTGATGTTTGCACTCCCGACTGTTTAAGGCTTGGAGTGTTTCTGCTAGAATTACATCTTATTCAGAGTCACTCGGAATGGTGTCTCCTCAATGGTTGAAAAATGTACTGCGTGCCTTCCCTCAGGCTACACTATGCGTGCCAGTCGGCCTATCAATCACCACCCTGCCAGCACACCAATCACATTCACAACTCTAAACTGCAGAATAAAGATGAGGGGCCCCTTGCATTTTTACGGTGTATTGGCTACACTTATAAAGACAGATGGACTTGACACAAAGGTAAAAAGTTTTTCGATTTTGTATTTTTTGCTTCCGTTTTTTAGATATTTTCCTAAAGTTTCCCGTGTCAATATGGCTAACCACACAAGCGAAGCCGGAGGCACTTGGGTGTAATCCTCCAATGGGATTTGGGAAAACAAAGTCGACCAGGAAGGGCTCACGCTGTGCTGGTGATGAGTGGTAATCACGAGAGGATGGCGAGTGGTTTTATAGGAGAGCAGGTCAGGAATGAAAGCAGTTCTGAGGCATGTGAGAACGCACACATAACCAAAAGCACAATGAATGGCGTGTCTCTTAGTTGTTTTAGGGGATTTTAACACTTTTGAGGTAAGTATGCACAAGCATGTTGTTACAATAACTCAAGGGGAAAGAAGACGTTTAGGGGCTCTGCAAAAACTTTTACAGATCACCAATAAAGGTCAATGAAAGTTAAGAACTGCCTTTTAAAGCCACCTTCATGTGGACAACTGCTGTTCCAAAACTTCCCCTTCTTTCATGGTTTTGAGTCCCAGGCTCCACTTGCTAGCTTCATTCATGGCAAGCTGGTCATTAGGTGTGAAAACGGTACGTAAGATCAACACATTCTCACTCCCATCTCGTAAAATACAGGTGCCCTTGTCGTTATTGATGCTAAAAGTCTCCTTTAGCATCACATGACACGCTTTACCTAAACACGCTTGGTCGGGACTATTGGCGACCCTCTACCCTGACCCCTTTAGTCTGAAAAAGGGACATAAATGTCAAATGTGGGTCCTTTTTTGACCCGCGAGGACGACTCAAGGGTTAATGGACAGGTCATGGGTGGGTTTATGGTTCCGTGACACGCAGCATCAATAGGACGATTAAGGACACACGCGGGACACAAAACCCCCTCTCCTGGAGGTAAGTCCTGTGTTTGACCCATCCACCCCTCCGACCAACGTACTTCCACACTACTCGCTAAACCCCATCTACGTGCTGCTCTCCCCGGGACGCTCTACACACACGCCGAAGGGCGTTGAGTTCGTCGCATCCGACGCAGGCCGCCACTGTCCAAACATCTGTATATTACACGTTGGGAGTGAGAACGGGTTGATAAGACAGAAGACACGGCTCGGATTGTCCATGTCGTTCTAACTCCCATCTCGTAAAATTCTGACTTCAGATACCGACGCAAAAAGCACCCTTCAGCGTCTGCATGGAACGCTCCGTGTAGCGCGGCGTCTCGACTGTGGCGCTGTAAGAAGACTTGGTTAAGAAAGACGATAGCGAGGAGTGTAAAAGACCGGATTCCTCGTAAGGAGGCAGCTTGGGGTGTTGGACGGGTCAAACCACACAGGACTTTCACCCAGGAGAACGGGGTCTGTGTCCCATTCTTGTCCCGCGTGTTACTTTTCTAACCCTGTCCACGATCTTTCCCTAACCATAACATTTGGCATGTCAGAAAAATGTCTTGATCATCACAGTCGAGGACCACACAGCATAGGAAGAGCCATGATGGGGGTTGGGAACCAGAGGGTTGTGGGTTCAAGTCCCAATACAGACCAAAGTATGGTGGTGGTCTGGTAGCTGGAGAGGTGTGTAAATCAGGCCTGTGTGTAATAACAAGGGGAAATTAGAATTTACACTTATTAACATCTGGAAATGGCATCTGGACTTACCAAAATGCACGAAAGGTTTGGTATTTTGAATTAAAAAGAAGCACAGCCCTCCAATTTTTGATGTGCATGCCATATCATAAAGTAAAGTATACATTATTGTTATTACCATATGGCATACACATCAAAAACTGGAGGGCTGTGCTTCTTTTTAACTCAAAATACCAAACCTTTGGTGCATTTTGGTAAGTCCAGATGCCATTTCCAGATGTTTAGTTTATAGAGACAGGGAATGCATGCATATAGAAACACATAGAAAGAATACACAAAAAGAGAAGCGAAACTATCTCTCGATTATGAATCAAAACACAAACACTGAGACCTCATCAGTATGCAAATACTTCAAAAATAGCTTGACATATTGATAAACACTCAAAAGTCTGTGAAAAGGGCCTTATCAAAATCTTACCCGCCAGCGCCAAGATCACAGTTTAGAAAATACAAAGCCCCCCAAAGGTTAATGAGATTCCTCAACGTCTAGCAGCAAACATCTAAAGTTTTTGAAGAGAGCCACCGGGGGTGTGGTGGGGGGGGGGGGGGGAATCAAGGGCTCCACAATGGGTTTACACCATATGAAAGACTGTTAATTTGAATTTAAATTCATGTCAGTCAACACAGCCCAGAGACACAACAGTACGGGTCAGGTTCTAGGTTTTTGGTTTTGGTACACAATGACGTGACAAAAACAACTAAATGAGGGCTTGAAAATCAGCAAAACTCTCAATTTTTTTGATTCCTTGAGCGATTTTGAAGCATATTTTGTCCACATTTATGTCCACTTTAATAGCTTTACAATTTGGAATAAACTGAAGTGTCATTTTACTTTCTTATTAAAAGTTGTACCTTTATACAGTTATATTTCTAAGTAGTACTCACAGGACACAAACACCTGTTTCCTGGGGAAAAGTCTTGTGTTTTCCCCTTGACATCAGAACTAGATCAAAAATACTTTATTGATCCTCGAAGGGAAATTCTGTGTTACAGTTGCACACATTGTACAAACGGCAAAAGAAATATAGATAAAGATAGTGGTGAATTGAGAATTATATAAATGTCACAGTAAAAGAGTAAATATATTAAAATATAAGTAGTGTGGATATGTACGATATTTGAGGAAATGTCATGGTGAACACTAATAATGAATAAATAGCATCAGCAGAGTATTGCACAATATAATTTAACAGTTTTAGGACCCACCCCCCCATCCAGCCCGACCCCCTCACTATGCAGATCTCTTATAAAGTGGCTGTCACGGTTCCTGCACACAGTAATAGAAGGAAGACTTCTAAATAACTTCAATCGCCACTATCTCTTCTTAAAATAATTCAGCTGTTAAGAGGCGTTCACTTTTGAGGAAACCAATCAAAATTGGCCAAGGAATTCACGATCCAATCACAGCACGGCATCCTTCAGCATGACATGGCTTCTCTTCTTGCTATCAAAGGTCATCAACCATGGCAACCTGAGCTCCACGAAGGAGCTGGGTTTGGGTGGGGGGGTGTCTTCTCTACCCTTTTAAAATATTTTAAACGATGGAGTCAAGCCCCAAAGACTCTGTACATTTCATAGTATTCTTATGTACAACAATCTGTAACAAAGTCTCATCTGGTGGAAATACATGTGTGGAATAAATTTACAATTACTGAGTTATTACTTTTGTAGCAGTGCTATGTGCTATTGAGCAAGGCACTGT
>NC_048410.1:29496004-29496416 GCF_013103735.1 Etheostoma cragini | reverse complement strand
CCCCCCCCCCCCCCCTCCCACACACACACACACTCCGACATATCTCCATTTGTGCATGGATAGGTCCTGAGCATGTGTGTGTATTTCAGGCCTGTGTGTGGTGATTACTAACAAGGTGTAAGTTATAATTTCCCCACTGGGGATCAATAAACAGTGTTTTTTATAAATTATTATTATTAATATGTACAAAAGGTTCCTGACCACAGCCTGAACTCCACTACCTTGCAGACATTTTGGGGGCACTGAACCATTTCCCTAACATGTGAACCCAATTCATTACATTCACCAGCAGTGATACAGATTACTGAATTTAAAATCATGTTTCCGCATGCTAGGTGTAACCCCCCTGTGGGGTAATTACTAGTGGTAGTGATCTATGCTCTATGGACCAGAATTGTTCTACTAGATTCGT
>NC_048410.1:29490287-29495904 GCF_013103735.1 Etheostoma cragini | reverse complement strand
CGAACATCAAAGCGCAGCACGCTGCTGTTCAACTCTAGCTTAATTTTTCAACATGTGTTTCAAGTTTTGACCACAAAACAACTTAAACTTACTACCTAGGCTTTACATTTTGGTAAGATTACAAATGCATTTCACATATCCTTTTTAAAAGAAAGAAAATAAAAATACAATTTCTTCGTTTTGTTGTTTCACTCACCAAGTCCCGATTTCCAATGCACTAATAGTCTTCACCAGGGACAAATTGAGTACATGGGATATCTTTCACAAAAGTCAACCAAATTGGCTTTCAAAAAGAACAGGTTTTTCCACCTTCTTCTCTGTTTCTCTCACAGTTTTTCATCTGCGGCTCGCTCTGCTAAAACCAAACTATCCTAGCAAGGGAAACTTTTTTTTAACAATCCGATTGGTGAGTGATAGTCACCTGGGTTACGTAACAACGTGTCTTTTCAAAATAAAAGTCCACATGCTTTTTAATAGAAAATAACTCATGAAATGACATACCATGGAATAAAATATTAAAGAGGTTCTCAATAAACATTTAACCGTATGTTAACATATTTATTGATTATTGATTAATTTTCTTCTTAACCAGTTTATTTATTTTGCTAACTAATTAAACCTGGGTTACATAGGCAACGAGATTGTATCTATCCTTTCGAAGTATCGGCTGATCCGCACAGCCAAACCCCCCCCCCCCCCCCACTGTGACTTCAATCCCATTTATTCTTCAAGTCCAAATCATCATGTTAGCGTGCAGCGTCCTTCACACGACACTCTCACGGTTTTTAAAGCATTTCTTTCATCGCCTGCTGAGCTGTGACTTGTATAATTTCATTCCCTTATTGCCCATTTCCTTTGTTTGAATTCTCCTCCAATTCCTCTTTATTTGCATTGCGCATTTACATGCACCAGATCCAGACACAAATATGCCCACATGCTTTCCGGCAGCCGTGGTCGCTGTGCCGTCTTTAAGCCTGTAATTTGTGGAGAATTATTCTGTTTTGTCCTTTAAGTGGCACGTTGCATCTCTCCAGAGCCTCGGATGTGATAATAGCGGCCTCTTAATAACAGTCCCTTTTCTCTTTGGCTGGGTTTATTTTGACAAACGGCTCATCTGAAACATGCAAACAGATGTGACCTTAACCAAGCGCTCGGCGGATTTTTGTATTCGATTAGGTTTGAAGAAAAAAGTTGTTTTGAAAAGAGAGAAAGAAACGGCGTCTGATTTTAGTGTTCACATGACATCAGGGATAAATACTACTATTGTTGTGTTTGTTTTATATTGTTTTTTCTTTAATGCATTTTAATTACATTCACCTTTTTGTGTGTCATCAACCAGGGCTTAACTTAATATCTTTAATCAGCATTTCCAAAAATACAGATCTTTTGTAATATAGCCCATTATGTTTTCCTCTGTTTTTCATTAAAAAAGCAGCTTTTCTACACATTGTGTATCCGAATCATCCCTCTCTCCAGCCACAACCTGAAGTTGCCTCATAATGTGCAAACACGTTTAAAAGTTGGATGTTTTCCATGCTTTTCCGGCTCACTATTTCTTTCAATATTCCATGAAAACTCAATAAACAACTGACCAGTGTTGGAATACACAGACCACGTCTGTCAGCTGCAGAGAGGTGACCGCTCCCTGCTGTCGGAGAGACCAATGAATGTTTAAACATCTAATATGTTTCAATCTTTCTCTCTCTCTCACACACACACACACACACACGCACACACACACACAGACACACACAAAGACACTAGCGATACAGTACATTGATGCTGACTTGGGTCACTACGCTAACAAGACGCTGGATATACCCATTACTTTTTAATATGTGTTTGGGTGTTAGTGGTTGTGTGTGTGTGTGTGTGTGTGTGTGTGTGTGTGTGTGTGTGTGTGTGTGTGTGTGTGTGTGTGTGTGTGTGTGTGTGTGTGTGTGTGTGTGTGTGTGTGCGAGAAAGCTAAGGTCAGATTTTGAAATACATCTGCAGCAAAATGACAACAGTAATTTTATGGATGTGCACACTCACATATTCACACGCAGACACAGACACACACACATACATGCACACACACACACACACACAGCCTATATCATGTTTGCTGAACATTAAGCATTGCCAAAGGTAAAAAACAACACACAAAATTCCAATTTACACAAATACTCAACTAAGTCGATACTCGGCGTAGAAACACATTTTCTTATTAGTCCATCAAGTGCAGTGTTGGATAAGTTACTTTTAAAAAGTAATTGGTTACATGTACTAGTTACTTCTTCCAAAAAGTAACGAAAGTAGATACTTAGTTGCAAATTATAAAAGTAACCAGTTACTTTTTACTTTCAAGTAAAATTTTAAATGCTCAAATGGGACCCCACCTCCACCCATCTTTAATGGAACATAAAATACACGTTCAATTATTTACAATAAATCTGAATATTATAATGAAATCGACACTTAATCCAATACATTATTAACAGAAACTGTACACAAATGTAAACTCTTAATGTTTCTGTGGGACAACGTGAGACTAGCCTCCAATCAGATGCCATGTGATGTCAGGTCATGGAATTGCAGCTTCAGAGCAGAAATAAGGAAACAAACACACTGACACACACACACACACACACACACAGTGACACCCTTGCTAATGAGAGCTAGAGGGTGAGCTATTGCTCCCTTGCCCTCCATGCTTGGCTGCAAACAGGATAAACATGGACTTACCCACAATCCTCAGAGGATTGGGACGACCTTTCACAACTTTACTGCTGTGTGTGAGTGTGTGTGTGAGCGTGTGTGTGACTGTGCATGTTCAAGTTCATGACGTCATTATCTGTAAGGGAAAATTGTCCTAAAACAAGCTATTGGACTCAGGACCTACAGAACACGCAGTATATTAAAAATAGAAGTGTAGAGTTATGTATGCATAACTCTGTTGGCCTTTGCACATTTTTCATTGTTAATCACGGTGTCCAATGAGGAGGGTGCGGTTTTTCCAAAACGTTCCCTCTCGGTTATGTGCGTTGATGCTAGTTGGACATTTTCAATTCCTGCTATTCTTTGCACCATATGTTTTGAGGCTTAACTAAAAAAACTGATTACTGGAATGTTTTCTTTGTTAAGGTATTACAACATCCACATGGTGATGTATACTGATACCCTCTGTTATGTCACCACAACTCACATCTTACAAAATGAAAAAAAACTGTCGTGATCACTGGTTTTCAAATGTCCATCTCACCCCCTGGCAACCCTGCAGCTCCCAATATAAATGTCACATAAATGTATATACTCTTACCAAGTGCATGTTCAAATGTTGATATATATTTCTGAAGAGTATGAAAACTTATTGATGATTTTGGGCCACGGTAGCGAAGGTCCAGAAATAAAATGACGTTTTTGTGACCGATTGCCAGGTGGAGGACATGAGGAGGACTCTTGGGTGGGACAGGACAATCACAACAGAGTAATCAAGGATCCTTCTCTGGTGTGTGTGTGTGTGTGTGTGTGTCTGCCCTGCCAACCTTGAGCTGAGTAATAACTCTACAATTGTTGCTCTGTTCTGTGCCCATCTAACCTGCAAGCATTAGTTATTACGTACTTACACACACATACATAGCAAACCATAACTCACACACACACACACACACACACACACAAATACACACACACACACACACACACACACACACACAGAGTTGTAGTTCCTCGTCCTCTACAGCTGTCCATAATTCACAGAGATAGACAAATACACCTCTCCATTTTGCCTGCACCACATCCACCAACTAATCATAATTCAGGGACTGATGGATAGAATGACACACAAAGTCATATCCAATGTATTAATATTGTCATATTCTGAGCAGTAACCTGTTACTAAACCCTGCCCACTTGACCCTTTAATACCATATGTATGTGTTATGCCCCTGTCTAGGGGGGTAAGAGAAGTTAATTTGCTTTGGATAAAAGTGTCCGCCCTCCCAGGCACTGGGCCTTAAACGATCTCTCGGATCCAGTACGCAGATCCACTACCAAAGGGTTTGGACGAAAATGAGAGAACTTAGTTGCCGCGGGAAACCAACATTAGACACTCCCCAAACTGAACTCCCAAATCCAGCCGGTCAGAAGTACCTATAGGCTGGCCCGCCGTCAGGTATTATGGATAGGGGTCAACATATTCCACCCCTCATTCAACCCACTCCAGCACCATAGGCCTTTGCATGGGCAACCCTTGGGCCTTGGGCGGGGGTCATCTCAACACATTGTGGACCTAACTAGGGCGGAATCTCAGTTCTCTTATTTTACAGCTCCTTGCTTGAACCAGAAGTCGTTCCGGTCCCCCTTCGAAGGTCTCAAAGCTCCTTTCCCTAGGAGCATTGATTGTTGAGGGATCACCAAACTGGACGCTGCGCAGCAGAAAGCTAACTCCTACGACACAGCTGTCAAATTCAGAAGAAAGGATGTCTCATGCCTTTAAAAATACACTATTTTCTCCGTCTCTCACATGCTTCCTCAGTGGAGGAACCGTAGATTCATTCGTGGAGGACAGAGACACAGCCTAGGTTTACACTAAAAGATCCTTGCAAGAACAGAGCACACACTTTCACATAAAAGTAAAATTGACTTTGGGATTAATTATCTATCTATCTATCTATCTATCTATCTATCTATCTACAAACACAGTCACAAAAACACTGAATCTAGACACAGGGTAGGAAATACAACCAGGGTGTGTGTGTGTGTGTGTGTGTGTGTGTGTTTACTTGACCCTGCCATGTTGCGGTGTTAAATGTTAAACTGATTAGACAGTGATTGATTCAGCCTTTCCTGATCCATTGGCATTCAATGATGAATGAGTCAGTATCCTGGCCGCTGCATCGTATCGTGTTCTGCATTTATTATCTATATATGACATAATATATGTTAGAATTTATGCATTGTGTGTAAACCGTGTATCATCTGTGTTTGTTGTTTGGCGCAAAGTTCAAAATAAGGGCATCATGCATGCTTTCACAAATAAGCAGGTAACGGAGTAGATAAGATTCATGTGATGGATTCTGGGATGGATTCCTCCCTCTGGACTGGAAGCAATGTCTAATGAGGTCATCATGGCCTGTTAGCCAATCACAGCCCTGTGTGACAGCCAATCGTTCAATCAGATACATTTATGACAGCTTAGTCAGACCAGCTCCCACTCAAGGCCTGTGGCTGTGAGTGTGAGTGTGAGTGTGTGTGTGTGTGTGTTTATTAAGGTGGTTGTATAATAACTGCAGATTTGAATTTTGCTGACTAAACACCACCTGGACGAAGCCACCAAGAGTTTCCGAAGGCTCCAGTGGAGTTCTATCCGACAGCAGTTTCCACTGTGAGACTGCAGGTGACTGGTTACAGTGGTGCTCTTAAGTTTACCCCCCCATTCTTAAGTTGACTAAATAGAGGAATAAAAAAATCATGTTTTGGAGATGTTTAATAAAAAAAAAGAGGTAAACTTCAACGTTTGAGGACACCAATTTTCTTTGTGAATGAATAATGTATCGTAAATAAATAAATGTTCTTCCTTAAAATACAGGGGGCATAAGTATACACCCCCCTATGTTAAAATACAGGGGGCATA